>NW_027617714.1:0-101000 GCF_964187855.1 Myxine glutinosa
AGTGTTTTTTTCCACACTAATACAAGTGCAAAAGTGGTTTCCTGCACCAACACAAGTGCGAAAAGTGGTTTTACAACACTAACACAAGTGCAAAAAGTGGCTTTTCAACACTAACACAAGTGCGAAAAGTGGTTTTTCCACACTAATACAAGTGCAAAAGTGGTTTCCTGCACCAACACAAGTGCGAAAAGTGGTTTTTCAACACTAACACAAGTGCGAAAAGTGGTTTTTCAACACTAACACAAGTGCGAAAAGTGATTTTTCAACACTAACACAAGTGCGAAAAGTGTTTTTTCCACACTAATACAAGTGCAAAAGTGGTTTCCTGCACCAACACAAGTGCGAAAAGTGGTTTTTCAACACTAACAAAAGTGCGAAAAGTGGTTTTTCAACACTAACACAAGTGCGAAAAGTGGTTTTTCCACACTAATACAAGTGCAAAAGAGGTTTCCTGCACCAACACAAGTGCGAAAAGTGGTTTTTCAAAACTAACACAAGTGCGAAAAGTGGTTTTTCAACACTAACACAAGTGCGAAAAGTGGTTTTTCAACACTAACACAAGTGCGAAAAGTGTTTTTTCCACACTAATACAAGTGCAAAAGTGGTTTCCTGCACCAACACAAATGCGAAAAGTGGTTTTTCAACACTAACACAAGTGCGAAAAGTGGTTTTACAACACTAACACAAGTGCGAAAAGTTGTTTTTCAACACTAACACAAGTGTGAAAAGTGGTTTTTCCACACTAATACAAGTGCAAAAGTGGTTTCCTGCACCAACACAAGTGCGAAAAGTGGTTTTTCAACACTAACACAAGTGCGAAAAGTGGCTTTTCAACACTAACACAAGTGCAAAAAGTGGTTTTTCCACACTAATACAAGTGCAAAAGTGGTTTCCTGCACCAACACAAGTGCGAAAAGTGTTTTTTCAACACTAACACAAGTGCGAAAAGTGGTTTTTCAACACTAACACAAGTGCGAAAAGTGTTTTTGCCACACTAATACAAGTGCAAAAGTGGTTTCCTGCACCAACACAAGTGCGAAAAGTGGTTTTTCAACACTAACACAAGTGCGAAAAGTGGTTTTTCAACACTATCACAAGTGCGAAAAGTGTTTTTTCCACACTAATACAAGTGCAAAAGTGGTTTCCTGCACCAACACAAGTGCGAAAAGTGGTTTTTCAACACTAACACAAGTGCTAAAAGTGGTTTTTCAACACTATCACAAGTGCAAAAAGTGTTTTTTCCACACTAATACAAGTGCAAAAGTGGTTTCCTGCACCAACACAAGTGCGAAAAGTGGGTTTTCAACACTAACACAAGTGCGAAAATTGGTTTTTCAACACTAACACAAGTGCGAAAAGTGGTTTTTCAACACTAACACAAGTGCGAAAAGTGGTTTTTCAACATTAACACAAGTGCGAAAGTGTTTTTTCCACACTAATACAAGTGCAAAAGTGGTTTCCTGCACCAACACAAGTGCGAAAAGTGGTTTTTCAACACTAACACAAGTGCGAAAAGTGGTTTTTCAACACTAACACAAGTGCGAAAAGTGGTTTTTCAACACTAACACAAGTGCGAAAAGTGGTTTTTCCACACTAATACAAGTGCAAAAGTGGATTCCTGCACCAACACAAGTGCGAAAAGTGGTTTTACAACACTAACACAAGTGCGAAAAGTGGCTTTTCAACACTAACACAAGTGCGAAAAGTGGTTTTTCAACACTAATACAAGTGGAAAAGTCGTTTCCTGCACCAACACAAGTGCGAAAAGTGGTTTTACAACACTAACACAAGTGCGAAAAGTGGCTTTTCAACACTAACACAAGTGCGAAAAGTGGTTTTTCCACACTAATACAAGTGCAAAAGTGGTTTCCTGCACCAACACAAGTGCGAAAAGTGGTTTTTCAACACTAACACAAGTGCGAAAAGTGGTTTTTCAACACCAACACAAGTGCGAAAAGTGGTTTTTCAACACTAACACAAGTGCGAAAAGTGTTTTTTCCACACTAATACAAGTGCAAAAGTGGTTTCCTGCACCAACACAAATGCGAAAAGTGGTTTTTCAACACTAACACAAGTGCGAAAAGTGGTTTTACAACACTAACACAAGTGCGAAAAGTTGTTTTTCAACACTAACACAAGTGTGAAAACTGGTTTTTCCACACTAATACAAGTGCAAAAGTGGTTTCCTGCACCAACACAAGTGCGAAAAGTGGTTTTTCAACACGAACACAAGTGCGAAAAGTGGCTTTTCAACACTAACACAAGTGCAAAAAGTGGTTTTTCCACACTAATACAAGTGCAGAAGTGGTTTCCTGCACCAACACATGTGCGAAAAGTGGTTTTTCAACACGACCACAAGTGCAAAAAGTGGTTTTTCAACACTAACACAAGTGCGAAAAGTGTTTTTTCCACACAAGTGCAAAAGTGGTTTCCTGCACCAACACAAGTGCGAAAAGTGGTTTTTCAACACTAACACAAGTGCGAAAAGTGGTTTTTCAACACTATCACAAGTGCAAAAAGTGTTTTTTCCACACTAATACAAGTGCAAAAGTGGTTTCCTGCACCAACACAAGTGTGAAAAGTGGTTTTTCAACACTAACACAAGTGCGAAAAGTGGTTTTTCAACACTAACACAAGTGCAAAAAGTGATTTTTCAACACTAACACAAGTGCGAAAAGTGTTTTTTCCACACTAATACAAGTGCAAAAGTGGTTTCCTGCACCAACACAAGTGTGAAAAGTGGTTTTTCAACACTAACACAAGTGCGAAAAGTGGTTTTTCAACACTAACACAAGTGCGAAAAGTGTTTTTTCCACACTAATACAAGTGCAAAAGTGGTTTCCTGCACCAACACGAGTGCGAAAAGTGGTTTTTCAACACTAACACAAGTGCGAAAAGTGGTTTTTCAACACTAACACAAGTGCGAAAAGTGGTTTTTCAACACTAACACAAGTGCGAAAAGTGGTTTTTCAACACTAACACAAGTGCGAAAAGTGGTTTTTCCACACTAATACAAGTGCAAAAGTGGTTTCCTGCACCAACACAACTGCGAAAAGTGGTTTTTCAACACTAACACAAGTGCGAAAAGTGGTTTTTCAACACCAACACAAGTGCCAAAAGTGGCTTTTCCACACTAATACAAGTGCAAAAGTGGTTTCCAACACTAACACAAGTGCGAAAAGTGGTTTTTCAACACTAACACAAGTGCGAAAAGTGGTTTTTCAACACTAACACAAGTGCGAAAAGTGGTTTTTCCACACTAATACAAGTGCAAAAGTGGTTTCCTGCACCAACACAAGTGCGAAAAGTGGTTTTTCAACACTAACAAAAGTGCGAAAAGTGGTTTTTCAACACTATCACAAGTGCAAAAAGTCTTTTTTCCACACTAATACAAGTGCAAAAGTGGTTTCCTGCACCAACACAAGTGCGAAAAGTGGTTTTACAACACCAACACAAGTGCAAAAAGTGGCTTTTCAACACTAACACAAGTGCGAAAAGTGGTTTTTCCACACTAATACAAGTGCAAAAGTGGTTTCCTGCACCAACACAAGTGCGAAAAGTGGTTTTTCAACACTAACACAAGTGCGAAAAGTGGTTTTTCAACACTAACACAAGTGCGAAAAGTGATTTTTCAACACTAACACAAGTGCGAAAAGTGTTTTTGCCACACTAATACAAGTGCAAAAGTGATTTCCTGCACCAACACATGTGCGAAAAGTGGTTTTTCAACACGAACACAAGTGCAAAAAGTGGTTTTTCCACACTAATACAAGTGCAAAAGTGGTTTCCTGCACCAACACAAGTGCGAAAAGTTGTCTTTCAACACTAACACAAGTGTGAAAAGTGGTTTTTCCACACTAATACAAGTGCAAAAGTGGTTTCCTGCACCAACACAAGTGCGAAAAGTGGTTTTTCAACACTAACACAAGTGCGAAAAGTGGTTTTTCAACACTATCACAAGTGCAAAAAGTGTTTTTTCCACACTAATACAACTGCAAAAGTGGTTTCCTGCACCAACACAAGTGCGAAAAGTGGTTTTTCAACACTATCAAAAGTGCAAAAAGTGTTTTTTCCACACTAATACAAGTGCAAAAGTGGTTTCCTGCACCAACACAAGTGCGAAAAGTGGTTTTTCAACACTAACAAAAGTGCGAAAAGTGGTTTTTCAACACTAACAAAAGTGCGAAAAGTGGTTTTTCCACACTAACACAAGTGCGAAAAGTGGTTTCCTGCACCAACACAAGTGCGAAAAGAGGTTTTTCAAAACTAACACAATTGCGAAAAGTGGTTTTTCAACACTAACACAAGTGCGAAAAGTGGTTTTTCAACACTAACACAAGTGCGAAAAGTGTTTTTTCCACACTAATACAAGTGCAAAAGTGGTTTCCTGCACCAACACAAATGCGAAAAGTGGTTTTTCAACACTAACACAAGTGCGAAAAGTGGTTTTACAACACTAACACAAGTGCGAAAGTGGTTTCCTGCACCAACACAAGTGCGAAAAGTGGTTTTTCAACACTAACACAAGTGCGAAAAGTGGCTTTTCAACACTAACACAAGTGCAAAAAGTGGTTTTTCCACACTAATACAAGTGCAAAAGTGGTTTCCTGCACCAACACAAGTGCGAAAAGTGGTTTTTCAACACTAACACAAGTGCGAAAAGTCGTTTTTTAACACTAACACAAGTGCGAAAAGTGTTTTTGCCACACTAATACAAGTGCAAAAGTGGTTTCCTGCACCAACACAAGTGCGAAAAGTGGTTTTTCAACACTAACACAAGTGCGAAAAGTGGTTTTTCAACACTATCACAAGTGCGAAAAGTGTTTTTTCCACACTAATACAAGTGCAAAAGTGGTTTCCTGCACCAACACAAGTGCGAAAAGTGGTTTTTCAACACTAACACAAGTGCTAAAAGTGGTTTTTCAACACTATCACAAGTGCAAAAAGTGTTTTTTCCACACTAATACAAGTGCAAAAGTGGTTTCCTGCACCAACACAAGTGCGAAAAGTGGTTTTTCAACACTAACACAAGTGCGAAAAGTGGTTTTTCAACACTAACACAAGTGCGAAAAGTGGTTTTTCAACATTAACATAAGTGCGAAAAGTGTTTTTTCCACACTAATACAAGTGCAAAAGTGGTTTCCTGCACCAACACAAGTGCGAAAAGTGGTTTTTCAACACTAACACAAGTGCGAAAAGTGGTTTTTCAACACTAACACAAGTGCGAAAAGTGGTTTTTCCACACTAATACAAGTGCAAAAGTGGATTCCTGCACCAACACAAGTGCGAAAAGTGGTTTTACAACACTAACACAAGTGCGAAAAGTGGCTTTTCAACACTAACACAAGTGCGAAAAGTGGTTTTTCAACACTAATACAAGTGGAAAAGTGGTTTCCTGCACCAACACAAGTGCGAAAAGTGGTTTTACAACACTAACACAAGTGCGAAAAGTGGCTTTTCAACACTAACACAAGTGCGAAAAGTGGTTTTTCCACACTAATACAAGTGCAAAAGTGGTTTCCTGCACCAACACAAGTGCGAAAAGTGGTTTTTCAACACTAACACAAGTGCGAAAAGTGGTTTTTCAACACCAACACAAGTGCGAAAAGTGGTTTTTCAACACTAACACAAGTGCGAAAAGTGTTTTTTCCACACTAATACAAGTGCAAAAGTGGTTTCCTGCACCAACACAAATGCGAAAAGTGGTTTTTCAACACTAACACAAGTGCGAAAAGTGGTTTTACAACACTAACACAAGTGCGAAAAGTTGTTTTTCAACACTAACACAAGTGTGAAAACTGGTTTTTCCACACTAATACAAGTGCAAAAGTGGTTTCCTGCACCAACACAAGTGCGAAAAGTGGTTTTTCAACACGAACACAAGTGCGAAAAGTGGCTTTTCAACACTAACACAAGTGCAAAAAGTGGTTTTTCCACACTAATACAAGTGCAGAAGTGGTTTCCTGCACCAACACATGTGCGAAAAGTGGTTTTTCAACACGACCACAAGTGCAAAAAGTGGTTTTTCAACACTAACACAAGTGCGAAAAGTGTTTTTTCCACACAAGTGCAAAAGTGGTTTCCTGCACCAACACAAGTGCGAAAAGTGGTTTTTCAACACTAACACAAGTGCGAAAAGTGGTTTTTCAACACTATCACAAGTGCAAAAAGTGTTTTTTCCACACTAATACAAGTGCAAAAGTGGTTTCCTGCACCAACACAAGTGTGAAAAGTGGTTTTTCAACACTAACACAAGTGCGAAAAGTGGTTTTTCAACACTAACACAAGTGCAAAAAGTGATTTTTCAACACTAACACAAGTGCGAAAAGTGTTTTTTCCACACTAATACAAGTGCAAAAGTGGTTTCCTGCACCAACACAAGTGTGAAAAGTGGTTTTTCAACACTAACACAAGTGCGAAAAGTGGTTTTTCAACACTAACACAAGTGCGAAAAGTGTTTTTTCCACACTAATACAAGTGCAAAAGTGGTTTCCTGCACCAACACGAGTGCGAAAAGTGGTTTTTCAACACTAACACAAGTGCGAAAAGTGGTTTTTCAACACTAACACAAGTGCGAAAAGTGGTTTTTCAACACTAACACAAGTGCGAAAAGTGGTTTTTCAACACTAACACAAGTGCGAAAAGTGGTTTTTCCACACTAATACAAGTGCAAAAGTGGTTTCCTGCACCAACACAACTGCGAAAAGTGGTTTTTCAACACTAACACAAGTGCGAAAAGTGGTTTTTCAACACCAACACAAGTGCCAAAAGTGGCTTTTCCACACTAATACAAGTGCAAAAGTGGTTTCCAACACTAACACAAGTGTGAAAAGTGGTTTTTCAACACTAACACAAGTGCGAAAAGTGGTTTTTCAACACTAACACAAGTGCGAAAAGTGGTTTTTCCACACTAATACAAGTGCAAAAGTGGTTTCCTGCACCAACACAAGTGCGAAAAGTGGTTTTTCAACACTAACAAAAGTGCGAAAAGTGGTTTTTCAACACTATCACAAGTGCAAAAAGTCTTTTTTCCACACTAATACAAGTGCAAAAGTGGTTTCCTGCACCAACACAAGTGCGAAAAGTGGTTTTACAACACCAACACAAGTGCAAAAAGTGGCTTTTCAACACTAACACAAGTGCGAAAAGTGGTTTTTCCACACTAATACAAGTGCAAAAGTGGTTTCCTGCACCAACACAAGTGCGAAAAGTGGTTTTTCAACACTAACACAAGTGCGAAAAGTGGTTTTTCAACACTAACACAAGTGCGAAAAGTGATTTTTCAACACTAACACAAGTGCGAAAAGTGTTTTTGCCACACTAATACAAGTGCAAAAGTGATTTCCTGCACCAACACATGTGCGAAAAGTGGTTTTTCAACACGAACACAAGTGCAAAAAGTGGTTTTTCCACACTAATACAAGTGCAAAAGTGGTTTCCTGCACCAACACAAGTGCGAAAAGTTGTCTTTCAACACTAACACAAGTGTGAAAAGTGGTTTTTCCACACTAATACAAGTGCAAAAGTGGTTTCCTGCACCAACACAAGTGCGAAAAGTGGTTTTTCAACACTAACACAAGTGCGAAAAGTGGTTTTTCAACACTATCACAAGTGCAAAAAGTGTTTTTTCCACACTAATACAACTGCAAAAGTGGTTTCCTGCACCAACACAAGTGCGAAAAGTGGTTTTTCAACACTATCAAAAGTGCAAAAAGTGTTTTTTCCACACTAATACAAGTGCAAAAGTGGTTTCCTGCACCAACACAAGTGCGAAAAGTGGTTTTTCAACACTAACAAAAGTGCGAAAAGTGGTTTTTCAACACTAACAAAAGTGCGAAAAGTGGTTTTTCCACACTAACACAAGTGCGAAAAGTGGTTTCCTGCACCAACACAAGTGCGAAAAGAGGTTTTTCAAAACTAACACAATTGCGAAAAGTGGTTTTTCAACACTAACACAAGTGCGAAAAGTGGTTTTTCAACACTAACACAAGTGCGAAAAGTATTTTTTCCACACTAATACAAGTGCAAAAGTGGTTTCCTGCACCAACACAAATGCGAAAAGTGGTTTTTCAACACTAACACAAGTGCGAAAAGTGGTTTTACAACACTAACACAAGTGCGAAAGTGGTTTCCTGCACCAACACAAGTGCGAAAAGTGGTTTTTCAACACTAACACAAGTGCGAAAAGTGGCTTTTCAACACTAACACAAGTGCAAAAAGTGGTTTTTCCACACTAATACAAGTGCAAAAGTGGTTTCCTGCACCAACACAAGTGCGAAAAGTGGTTTTTCAACACTAACACAAGTGCGAAAAGTCGTTTTTTAACACTAACACAAGTGCGAAAAGTGTTTTTGCCACACTAATACAAGTGCAAAAGTGGTTTCCTGCACCAACACAAGTGCGAAAAGTGGTTTTTCAACACTAACACAAGTGCGAAAAGTGGTTTTTCAACACTATCACAAGTGCGAAAAGTGTTTTTTCCACACTAATACAAGTGCAAAAGTGGTTTCCTGCACCAACACAAGTGCGAAAAGTGGTTTTTCAACACTAACACAAGTGCTAAAAGTGGTTTTTCAACACTATCACAAGTGCAAAAAGTGTTTTTTCCACACTAATACAAGTGCAAAAGTGGTTTCCTGCACCAACACAAGTGCGAAAAGTGGTTTTTCAACACTAACACAAGTGCGAAAAGTGGTTTTTCAACACTAACACAAGTGCGAAAAGTGGTTTTTCAACATTAACATAAGTGCGAAAAGTGTTTTTTCCACACTAATACAAGTGCAAAAGTGGTTTCCTGCACCAACACAAGTGCGAAAAGTGGTTTTTCAACACTAACACAAGTGCGAAAAGTGGTTTTTCAACACTAACACAAGTGCGAAAAGTGGTTTTTCAACACTAACACAAGTGCGAAAAGTGGTTTTTCCACACTAATACAAGTGCAAAAGTGGATTCCTGCACCAACACAAGTGCGAAAAGTGGTTTTACACACTAACACAAGTGCGAAAAGTGGCTTTTCAACACTAACACAAGTGCGAAAAGTGGTTTTTCCACACTAATACAAGTGGAAAAGTGGTTTCCTGCACCAACACAAGTGCGAAAAGTGGTTTTACAACACTAACACAAGTGCGAAAAGTGGCTTTTCAACACTAACACAAGTGCGAAAAGTGGTTTTTTCCACACTAATACAAGTGCAAAAGTGGTTTCCTGCACCAACACAAGTGCGAAAAGTGGTTTTTCAACAATAACACAAGTGCGAAAAGTGGTTTTTCAACACAACACAAGTGCGAAAAGTGGTTTTTCAACACTAACACAAGTGCGAAAAGTGTTTTTTCCACACTAATACAAGTGCAAAAGTGGTTTCCTGCACCAACACAAATGCGAAAAGTGGTTTTTCAACACTAACACAAGTGCGAAAAGTGGTTTTACAACACTAACACAAGTGCGAAAAGTTGTTTTTCAACACTAACACAAGTGTGAAAACTGGTTTTTCCACACTAATACAAGTGCAAAAGTGGTTTCCTGCACCAACACAAGTGCGAAAAGTTGTTTTTCAACACGAACACAAGTGCGAAAAGTGGCTTTTCAACACTAACACAAGTGCAAAAAGTGGTTTTTCCACACTAATACAAGTGCAAAAGTGGTTTCCTGCACCAACACATGTGCGAAAAGTGGTTTTTCAACACGAACACAAGTGCAAAAAGTGGTTTTTCAACACTAACACAAGTGCGAAAAGTGTTTTTTCCACACTAATACAAGTGCAAAAGTGGTTTCCTGCACCAACACAAGTGCGAAAAGTGGTTTTACAACACTAACACAAGTGCAAAAAGTGGCTTTTCAACACTAACACAAGTGCGAAAAGTGGTTTTTCCACACTAATACAAGTGCAAAAGTGGTTTCCTGCACCAACACATGTGCGAAAAGTGGTTTTTCAACACGAACACAAGTGCAAAAAGTGGTTTTTCAACACTAACACAAGTGCGAAAAGTGTTTTTTCCACACTAATACAAGTGCAAAAGTGGTTTCCTGCACCAACACAAGTGCGAAAAGTGGTTTTACAACACTAACACAAGTGCAAAAAGTGGCTTTTCAACACTAACACAAGTGCGAAAAGTGGTTTTTCCACACTAATACAAGTGCAAAAGTGGTTTCCTGCACCAACACAAGTGCGAAAAGTGGTTTTTCAACACTAACACAAGTGCGAAAAGTGGTTTTTCAACACTAACACAAGTGCGAAAAGTGTTTTTTCCACACTAATACAAGTGCAAAAGTGGTTTCCTGCACCAACACAAGTGCGAAAAGTGGTTTTTCAACACTAACAAAAGTGCGAAAAGTGGTTTTTCAACACTAACACAAGTGCGAAAAGTGGTTTTCCACACTAATACAAGTGCAAAAGAGGTTTCCTGCACCAACACAAGTGCGAAAAGTGGTTTTTCAAAACTAACACAAGTGCGAAAAGTGGTTTTTCAACACTAACACAAGTGCGAAAAGTGGTTTTTCAACACTAACACAAGTGCGAAAAGTGTTTTTTCCACACTAATACAAGTGCAAAAGTGGTTTCCTGCACCAACACAAATGCGAAAAGTGGTTTTTCAACACTAACACAAGTGCGAAAAGTGGTTTTACAACACTAACACAAGTGCGAAAAGTTGTTTTTCAACACTAACACAAGTGTGAAAAGTGGTTTTTCCACACTAATACAAGTGCAAAAGTGGTTTCCTGCACCAACACAAGTGCGAAAAGTGGTTTTTCAACACTAACACAAGTGCGAAAAGTGGCTTTTCAACACTAACACAAGTGCAAAAAGTGGTTTTTCCACACTAATACAAGTGCAAAAGTGGTTTCCTGCACCAACACAAGTGCGAAAAGTGTTTTTTCAACACTAACACAAGTGCGAAAAGTGGTTTTTCAACACTAACACAAGTGCGAAAAGTGTTTTTGCCACACTAATACAAGTGCAAAAGTGGTTTCCTGCACCAACACAAGTGCGAAAAGTGGTTTTTCAACACTAACACAAGTGCGAAAAGTGGTTTTTCAACACTATCACAAGTGCGAAAAGTGTTTTTTCCACACTAATACAAGTGCAAAAGTGGTTTCCTGCACCAACACAAGTGCGAAAAGTGGTTTTTCAACACTAACACAAGTGCTAAAAGTGGTTTTTCAACACTATCACAAGTGCAAAAAGTGTTTTTTCCACACTAATACAAGTGCAAAAGTGGTTTCCTGCACCAACACAAGTGCGAAAAGTGGTTTTTCAACACTAACACAAGTGCGAAAAGTGGTTTTTCAACACTAACACAAGTGCGAAAAGTGGTTTTTCAACACTAACGCAAGTGCGAAAAGTGGTTTTTCAACATTAACACAAGTGCGAAAGTGTTTTTTCCACACTAATACAAGTGCAAAAGTGGTTTCCTGCACCAACACAAGTGCGAAAAGTGGTTTTTCAACACTAACACAAGTGCGAAAAGTGGTTTTTCAACACTAACACAAGTGCGAAAAGTGGTTTTTCAACACTAACACAAGTGCGAAAAGTGGTTTTTCCACACTAATACAAGTGCAAAAGTGGATTCCTGCACCAACACAAGTGCGAAAAGTGGTTTTACAACACTAACACAAGTGCGAAAAGTGGCTTTTCAACACTAACACAAGTGCGAAAAGTGGTTTTTCAACACTAATACAAGTGGAAAAGTGGTTTCCTGCACCAACACAAGTGCGAAAAGTGGTTTTACAACACTAACACAAGTGCGAAAAGTGGCTTTTCAACACTAACACAAGTGCGAAAAGTGGTTTTTCCACACTAATACAAGTGCAAAAGTGGTTTCCTGCACCAACACAAGTGCGAAAAGTGGTTTTTCAACACTAACACAAGTGCGAAAAGTGGTTTTTCAACACCAACACAAGTGCGAAAAGTGGTTTTTCAACACTAACACAAGTGCGAAAAGTGTTTTTTCCACACTAATACAAGTGCAAAAGTGGTTTCCTGCACCAACACAAATGCGAAAAGTGGTTTTTCAACACTAACACAAGTGCGAAAAGTGGTTTTACAACACTAACACAAGTGCGAAAAGTTGTTTTTCAACACTAACACAAGTGTGAAAACTGGTTTTTCCACACTAATACAAGTGCAAAAGTGGTTTCCTGCACCAACACAAGTGCGAAAAGTGGTTTTTCAACACGAACACAAGTGCGAAAAGTGGCTTTTCAACACTAACACAAGTGCAAAAAGTGGTTTTTCCACACTAATACAAGTGCAGAAGTGGTTTCCTGCACCAACACATGTGCGAAAAGTGGTTTTTCAACACGACCACAAGTGCAAAAAGTGGTTTTTCAACACTAACACAAGTGCGAAAAGTGTTTTTTCCACACAAGTGCAAAAGTGGTTTCCTGCACCAACACAAGTGCGAAAAGTGGTTTTTCAACACTAACACAAGTGCGAAAAGTGGTTTTTCAACACTATCACAAGTGCAAAAAGTGTTTTTTCCACACTAATACAAGTGCAAAAGTGGTTTCCTGCACCAACACAAGTGTGAAAAGTGGTTTTTCAACACTAACACAAGTGCGAAAAGTGGTTTTTCAACACTAACACAAGTGCAAAAAGTGATTTTTCAACACTAACACAAGTGCGAAAAGTGTTTTTTCCACACTAATACAAGTGCAAAAGTGGTTTCCTGCACCAACACAAGTGTGAAAAGTGGTTTTTCAACACTAACACAAGTGCGAAAAGTGGTTTTTCAACACTAACACAAGTGCGAAAAGTGTTTTTTCCACACTAATACAAGTGCAAAAGTGGTTTCCTGCACCAACACGAGTGCGAAAAGTGGTTTTTCAACACTAACACAAGTGCGAAAAGTGGTTTTTCAACACTAACACAAGTGCGAAAAGTGGTTTTTCAACACTAACACAAGTGCGAAAAGTGGTTTCTCAACACTAACACAAGTGCGAAAAGTGGTTTTTCCACACTAATACAAGTGCAAAAGTGGTTTCCTGCACCAACACAACTGCGAAAAGTGGTTTTTCAACACTAACACAAGTGCGAAAAGTGGTTTTTCAACACCAACACAAGTGCCAAAAGTGGCTTTTCCACACTAATACAAGTGCAAAAGTGGTTTCCAACACTAACACAAGTGCGAAAAGTGGTTTTTCAACACTAACACAAGTGCGAAAAGTGGTTTTTCAACACTAACACAAGTGCGAAAAGTGGTTTTTCCACACTAATACAAGTGCAAAAGTGGTTTCCTGCACCAACACAAGTGCGAAAAGTGGTTTTTCAACACTAACAAAAGTGCGAAAAGTGGTTTTTCAACACTATCACAAGTGCAAAAAGTCTTTTTTCCACACTAATACAAGTGCAAAAGTGGTTTCCTGCACCAACACAAGTGCGAAAAGTGGTTTTACAACACCAACACAAGTGCAAAAAGTGGCTTTTCAACACTAACACAAGTGCGAAAAGTGGTTTTTCCACACTAATACAAGTGCAAAAGTGGTTTCCTGCACCAACACAAGTGCGAAAAGTGGTTTTTCAACACTAACACAAGTGCGAAAAGTGGTTTTTCAACACTAACACAAGTGCGAAAAGTGATTTTTCAACACTAACACAAGTGCGAAAAGTGTTTTTGCCACAATAATACAAGTGCAAAAGTGATTTCCTGCACCAACACATGTGCGAAAAGTGGTTTTTCAACACGAACACAAGTGCAAAAAGTGGTTTTTCCACACTAATACAAGTGCAAAAGTGGTTTCCTGCACCAACACAAGTGCGAAAAGTTGTCTTTCAACACTAACACAAGTGTGAAAAGTGGTTTTTCCACACTAATACAAGTGCAAAAGTGGTTTCCTGCACCAACACAAGTGCGAAAAGTGGTTTTTCAACACTAACACAAGTGCGAAAAGTGGTTTTTCAACACTATCACAAGTGCAAAAAGTGTTTTTTCCACACTAATACAACTGCAAAAGTGGTTTCCTGCACCAACACAAGTGCGAAAAGTGGTTTTTCAACACTATCAAAAGTGCAAAAAGTGTTTTTTCCACACTAATACAAGTGCAAAAGTGGTTTCCTGCACCAACACAAGTGCGAAAAGTGGTTTTTCAACACTAACACAAGTGCGAAAAGTGGTTTTTCAACACTAACACAAGTGCGAAAAGTGGTTTTTCAACACTAACACAAGTGCGAAAAGTGTTTTTTCCACACTAATACAAGTGCAAAAGTGGTTTCCTGCACCAACACAAGTGCGAAAAGTGGTTTTTCAACACTAACACAAGTGCGAAAAGTGGTTTTTCAACACTAACACAAGTGCGAAAAGTGGTTTTTCAACACTATCCCAAGTGCAAAAAGTGTTTTTTCCACACTAATACAAGTGCAAAAGTGGTTTCCTGCACCAACACATGTGCGAAAAGTGGTTTTTCAACACTAACACAAGTGCGAAAAGTGGTTTTTCAACACTAACACAAGTGTGAAAAGTGGTTTTTCCACACTAATACAAGTGCAAAAGTGGTTTCCTGCACCAACACATGTGCGAAAAGTGGGTTTTTCAACACTAATACAAGTGCGAAAAGTGGTTTTTCAACACCAACACAAGTGCGAAAAGTGGTTTTTCAACACCAACACAAGAGCGAAAAGTGTTTTTTCCACACTATTACAAGTGCAAAAGTGGTTTCCTGCACCAACACAAGTGCGAAAAGTAGTTTTTCAACACTAACACAAGTGCGAAAAGTGGTTTTTCAACACTAACACAAGTGCGAAAAGTGGTTTTTCAACACTAACACAAGTGCGAAAAGAGATTTTTCCACACTAATACAAGTGCAAAAGTGGTTTCCTGCACCAACACAAGTGTGAAAAGTGGTTTTTCAACACTAACAAAAGTGCGAAAAGTGGTTTTTCAACACTAACACAAGTGCGAAAAGTGGTTTTTCCACACTAATACAAGTGCAAAAGAGGTTTACTGCACCAACACAAGTGCGAAAAGTGGTTTTTCAAAACTAACACAAGTGCGAAAAGTGGTTTTTCAACACTAACACAAGTGCGAAAAGTGGTTTTTCAACACCAACACAAGTGCGAAAAGTGTTTTTTCCACACTAATACAAGTGCAAAAGTGGTTTCCTGCACCAACACAAATGCGAAAAGTGGTTTTTCAACACTAACACAAGTGCGAAAAGTGGTTTTACAACACTAACACAAGTGCGAAAAGTTGTTTTTCAACACTAACAGAAGTGTGAAAAGTGGTTTTTCCACACTAATACAAGTGCAAAAGTGGTTTCCTGCACCAACACAAGTGCGAAAAGTGGTTTTTCAACACTAACACAAGTGCGAAAAGTGGCTTTTCAACACTAACACAAGTGCAAAAAGTGGTTTTTCCACACTAATACAAGTGCAAAAGTGGTTTCCTGCACCAACACAAGTGCGAAAAGTGGTTTTTCAACACTAACACAAGTGCGAAAAGTGGTTTTTCAACACTAACACAAGTGCGAAAAGTGTTTTTGCCACACTAATACAAGTGCAAAAGTGGTTTCCTGCACCAACACAAGTGCGAAAAGTGGTTTTTCAACACTAACACAAGTGCGAAAAGTGGTTTTTCAACACTATCACAAGTGCGAAAAGTGTTTTTTCCACACTAATACAAGTGCAAAAGTGGTTTCCTGCACCAACACAAGTGCGAAAAGTGGTTTTTCAACACTAACACAAGTGCTAAAAGTGGTTTTTCAACACTATCACAAGTGCAAAAAGTGTTTTTTCCACACTAATACAAGTGCAAAAGTGGTTTCCTGCACCAACACAAGTGCGAAAAGTGGTTTTTCAACACTAACACAAGTGCGAAAAGTGGTTTTTCAACACTAACACAAGTGCGAAAAGTGGTTTTTCAACATTAACACAAGTGCGAAAAGTGTTTTTTCCACACTAATACAAGTGCAAAAGTGGTTTCCTGCACCAACACAAGTGCGAAAAGTGGTTTTTCAACACTAACACAAGTGCGAAAAGTGGTTTTTCAACACTAACACAAGTGCGAAAAGTGGTTTTTCAACACTAACACAAGTGCGAAAAGTGGTTTTTCCACACTAATACAAGCGCAAAAGTGGATTCCTGCACCAACACAAGTGCGAAAAGTGGTTTTACACACTAACACAAGTGCGAAAAGTGGCTTTTCAACACTAACACAAGTGCGAAAAGTGGTTTTTCCACACTAATACAAGTGGAAAAGTGGTTTCCTGCACCAACACAAGTGCGAAAAGTGGTTTTACAACACTAACACAAGTGCGAAAAGTGGCTTTTCAACACTAACACAAGTGCGAAAAGTGGTTTTTCCACACTAATACAAGTGCAAAAGTGGTTTCCTGCACCAACACAAGTGCGAAAAGTGGTTTTTCAACACTAACACAAGTGCGAAAAGTGATTTTTCAACACCAACACAAGTGCGAAAAGTGGTTTTTCAACACTAACACAAGTGCGAAAAGTGTTTTTTCCACACTAATACAAGTGCAAAAGTGGTTTCCTGCACCAACACAAATGCGAAAAGTGGTTTTTCAACACTAACACAAGTGCGAAAAGTGGTTTTACAACACTAACACAAGTGCGAAAAGTTGTTTTTCAACACTAACACAAGTGTGAAAACTGGTTTTTCCACACTAATACAAGTGCAAAAGTGGTTTCCTGCACCAACACAAGTGCGAAAAGTGGTTTTTCAACACGAACACAAGTGCGAAAAGTGGCTTTTCAACACTAACACAAGTGCAAAAAGTGGTTTTTCCACACTAATACAAGTGCAAAAGTGGTTTCCTGCACCAACACATGTGCGAAAAGTGGTTTTTCAACACTAACACAAGTGCGAAAAGTGGTTTTTCAACACTAACACAAGTGCGAAAAGTGGTTTTTCAACACTAACACAAGTGCGAAAAGTGGTTTTTCAACACTAACACAAGTGCGAAAAGTGGTTTTTCAACACTATCCCAAGTGCAAAAAGTGTTTTTTCCACACTAATACAAGTGCAAAAGTGGTTTCCTGCACCAACACATGTGCGAAAAGTGGTTTTTCAACACTAACACAAGTGCGAAAAGTGGTTTTTCAACACTAACACAAGTGCGAAAAGTGGTTTTTCCACACTAATACAAGTGCAAAAGTGGTTTCCTGCACCAACACATGTGCGAAAAGTGGGTTTTTCAACACTAACACAAGTGCGAAAAGTGGTTTTTCAACACCAACACAAGTGCGAAAAGTGGTTTTTCAACACCAACACAAGAGCGAAAAGTGTTTTTTCCACACTATTACAAGTGCAAAAGTGGTTTCCTGCACCAACACAAGTGCGAAAAGTAGTTTTTCAACACTAACACAAGTGCGAAAAGTGGTTTTTCAACACTAACACAAGTGCGAAAAGTGGTTTTTCAACACTAACACAAGTGCGAAAAGAGATTTTTCCACACTAATACAAGTGCAAAAGTGGTTTCCTGCACCAACACAAGTGTGAAAAGTGGTTTTTCAACACTAACAAAAGTGCGAAAAGTGGTTTTTCAACACTAACACAAGTGCGAAAAGTGGTTTTTCCACACTAATACAAGTGCAAAAGAGGTTTACTGCACCAACACAAGTGCGAAAAGTGGTTTTTCAAAACTAACACAAGTGCGAAAAGTGGTTTTTCAACACTAACACAAGTGCGAAAAGTGGTTTTTCAACACCAACACAAGTGCGAAAAGTGTTTTTTCCACACTAATACAAGTGCAAAAGTGGTTTCCTGCACCAACACAAATGCGAAAAGTGGTTTTTCAACACTAACACAAGTGCGAAAAGTGGTTTTACAACACTAACACAAGTGCGAAAAGTTGTTTTTCAACACTAACACAAGTGTGAAAAGTGGTTTTTCCACACTAATACAAGTGCAAAAGTGGTTTCCTGCACCAACACAAGTGCGAAAAGTGGTTTTTCAACACTAACACAAGTGCGAAAAGTGGCTTTTCAACACTAACACAAGTGCAAAAAGTGGTTTTTCCACACTAATACAAGTGCAAAAGTGGTTTCCTGCACCAACACAAGTGCGAAAAGTGGTTTTTCAACACTAACACAAGTGCTAAAAGTGGTTTTTCAACACTATCACAAGTGCAAAAAGTGTTTTTTCCACACTAATACAAGTGCAAAAGTGGTTTCCTGCACCAACACAAGTGCGAAAAGTGGTTTTTCAACACTAACACAAGTGCGAAAAGTGGTTTTTCAACACTAACACAAGTGCGAAAAGTGGTTTTTCAACATTAACACAAGTGCGAAAAGTGTTTTTTCCACACTAATACAAGTGCAAAAGTGGTTTCCTGCACCAACACAAGTGCGAAAAGTGGTTTTTCAACACTAACACAAGTGCGAAAAGTGGTTTTTCAACACTAACACAAGTGCGAAAAGTGGTTTTTCAACACTAACACAAGTGCGAAAAGTGGTTTTTCCACACTAATACAAGCGCAAAAGTGGATTCCTGCACCAACACAAGTGCGAAAAGTGGTTTTACACACTAACACAAGTGCGAAAAGTGGCTTTTCAACACTAACACAAGTGCGAAAAGTGGTTTTTCCACACTAATACAAGTGGAAAAGTGGTTTCCTGCACCAACACAAGTGCGAAAAGTGGTTTTACAACACTAACACAAGTGCGAAAAGTGGCTTTTCAACACTAACACAAGTGCGAAAAGTGGTTTTTCCACACTAATACAAGTGCAAAAGTGGTTTCCTGCACCAACACAAGTGCGAAAAGTGGTTTTTCAACACTAACACAAGTGCGAAAAGTGATTTTTCAACACCAACACAAGTGCGAAAAGTGGTTTTTCAACACTAACACAAGTGCGAAAAGTGTTTTTTCCACACTAATACAAGTGCAAAAGTGGTTTCCTGCACCAACACAAATGCGAAAAGTGGTTTTTCAACACTAACACAAGTGCGAAAAGTGGTTTTACAACACTAACACAAGTGCGAAAAGTTGTTTTTCAACACTAACACAAGTGTGAAAACTGGTTTTTCCACACTAATACAAGTGCAAAAGTGGTTTCCTGCACCAACACAAGTGCGAAAAGTGGTTTTTCAACACGAACACAAGTGCGAAAAGTGGCTTTTCAACACTAACACAAGTACAAAAAGTGTTTTTTCCACACTAATACAAGTGCAAAAGTGGTTTCCTGCACCAACACATGTGCGAAAAGTGGTTTTTCAACACTAACACAAGTGCGAAAAGTGGTTTTTCAACACTAACACAAGTGCGAAAAGTGGTTTTTCAACACTAACACAAGTGCGAAAAGTGGTTTTTCAACACTAACACAAGTGCGAAAAGTGGTTTTTCAACACTATCCCAAGTGCAAAAAGTGTTTTTTCCACACTAATACAAGTGCAAAAGTGGTTTCCTGCACCAACACATGTGCGAAAAGTGGTTTTTCAACACTAACACAAGTGCGAAAAGTGGTTTTTCAACACTAACACAAGTGCGAAAAGTGGTTTTTCCACACTAATACAAGTGCAAAAGTGGTTTCCTGCACCAACACATGTGCGAAAAGTGGGTTTTTCAACACTAACACAAGTGCGAAAAGTGGTTTTTCAACACCAACACAAGTGCGAAAAGTGGTTTTTCAACACCAACACAAGAGCGAAAAGTGTTTTTTCCACACTATTACAAGTGCAAAAGTGGTTTCCTGCACCAACACAAGTGCGAAAAGTAGTTTTTCAACACTAACACAAGTGCGAAAAGTGGTTTTTCAACACTAACACAAGTGCGAAAAGTGGTTTTTCAACACTAACACAAGTGCGAAAAGAGATTTTTCCACACTAATACAAGTGCAAAAGTGGTTTCCTGCACCAACACAAGTGTGAAAAGTGGTTTTTCAACACTAACAAAAGTGCGAAAAGTGGTTTTTCAACACTAACACAAGTGCGAAAAGTGGTTTTTCCACACTAATACAAGTGCAAAAGAGGTTTACTGCACCAACACAAGTGCGAAAAGTGGTTTTTCAAAACTAACACAAGTGCGAAAAGTGGTTTTTCAACACTAACACAAGTGCGAAAAGTGGTTTTTCAACACTAACACAAGTGCGAAAAGTGGTTTTTCCACACTAATACAAGCGCAAAAGTGGATTCCTGCACCAACACAAGTGCGAAAAGTGGTTTTACACACTAACACAAGTGCGAAAAGTGGCTTTTCAACACTAACACAAGTGCGAAAAGTGGTTTTTCCACACTAATACAAGTGGAAAAGTGGTTTCCTGCACCAACACAAGTGCGAAAAGTGGTTTTACAACACTAACACAAGTGCGAAAAGTGGCTTTTCAACACTAACACAAGTGCGAAAAGTGGTTTTTCCACACTAATACAAGTGCAAAAGTGGTTTCCTGCACCAACACAAGTGCGAAAAGTGGTTTTTCAACACTAACACAAGTGCGAAAAGTGATTTTTCAACACCAACACAAGTGCGAAAAGTGGTTTTTCAACACTAACACAAGTGCGAAAAGTGTTTTTTCCACACTAATACAAGTGCAAAAGTGGTTTCCTGCACCAACACAAATGCGAAAAGTGGTTTTTCAACACTAACACAAGTGCGAAAAGTGGTTTTACAACACTAACACAAGTGCGAAAAGTTGTTTTTCAACACTAACACAAGTGTGAAAACTGGTTTTTCCACACTAATACAAGTGCAAAAGTGGTTTCCTGCACCAACACAAGTGCGAAAAGTGGTTTTTCAACACGAACACAAGTGCGAAAAGTGGCTTTTCAACACTAACACAAGTACAAAAAGTGGTTTTTCCACACTAATACAAGTGCAAAAGTGGTTTCCTGCACCAACACATGTGCGAAAAGTGGTTTTTCAACACTAACACAAGTGCGAAAAGTGGTTTTTCAACACTAACACAAGTGCGAAAAGTGGTTTTTCAACACTAACACAAGTGCGAAAAGTGGTTTTTCAACACTAACACAAGTGCGAAAAGTGGTTTTTCAACACTATCCCAAGTGCAAAAAGTGTTTTTTCCACACTAATACAAGTGCAAAAGTGGTTTCCTGCACCAACACATGTGCGAAAAGTGGTTTTTCAACACTAACACAAGTGCGAAAAGTGGTTTTTCAACACTAACACAAGTGCGAAAAGTGGTTTTTCCACACTAATACAAGTGCAAAAGTGGTTTCCTGCACCAACACATGTGCGAAAAGTGGGTTTTTCAACACTAACACAAGTGCGAAAAGTGGTTTTTCAACACCAACACAAGTGCGAAAAGTGGTTTTTCAACACCAACACAAGAGCGAAAAGTGTTTTTTCCACACTATTACAAGTGCAAAAGTGGTTTCCTGCACCAACACAAGTGCGAAAAGTAGTTTTTCAACACTAACACAAGTGCGAAAAGTGGTTTTTCAACACTAACACAAGTGCGAAAAGTGGTTTTTCAACACTAACACAAGTGCGAAAAGAGATTTTTCCACACTAATACAAGTGCAAAAGTGGTTTCCTGCACCAACACAAGTGTGAAAAGTGGTTTTTCAACACTAACAAAAGTGCGAAAAGTGGTTTTTCAACACTAACACAAGTGCGAAAAGTGGTTTTTCCACACTAATACAAGTGCAAAAGAGGTTTACTGCACCAACACAAGTGCGAAAAGTGGTTTTTCAAAACTAACACAAGTGCGAAAAGTGGTTTTTCAACACTAACACAAGTGCGAAAAGTGGTTTTTCAACACCAACACAAGTGCGAAAAGTGTTTTTTCCACACTAATACAAGTGCAAAAGTGGTTTCCTGCACCAACACAAATGCGAAAAGTGGTTTTTCAACACTAACACAAGTGCGAAAAGTGGTTTTTCAACACTAACACAAGTGCGAAAAGTGGTTTTTCCACACTAATACAAGCGCAAAAGTGGATTCCTGCACCAACACAAGTGCGAAAAGTGGTTTTACACACTAACACAAGTGCGAAAAGTGGCTTTTCAACACTAACACAAGTGCGAAAAGTGGTTTTTCCACACTAATACAAGTGGAAAAGTGGTTTCCTGCACCAACACAAGTGCGAAAAGTGGTTTTACAACACTAACACAAGTGCGAAAAGTGGCTTTTCAACACTAACACAAGTGCGAAAAGTGGTTTTTCCACACTAATACAAGTGCAAAAGTGGTTTCCTGCACCAACACAAGTGCGAAAAGTGGTTTTTCAACACTAACACAAGTGCGAAAAGTGATTTTTCAACACCAACACAAGTGCGAAAAGTGGTTTTTCAACACTAACACAAGTGCGAAAAGTGTTTTTTCCACACTAATACAAGTGCAAAAGTGGTTTCCTGCACCAACACAAATGCGAAAAGTGGTTTTTCAACACTAACACAAGTGCGAAAAGTGGTTTTACAACACTAACACAAGTGCGAAAAGTTGTTTTTCAACACTAACACAAGTGTGAAAACTGGTTTTTCCACACTAATACAAGTGCAAAAGTGGTTTCCTGCACCAACACAAGTGCGAAAAGTGGTTTTTCAACACGAACACAAGTGCGAAAAGTGGCTTTTCAACACTAACACAAGTACAAAAAGTGGTTTTTCCACACTAATACAAGTGCAAAAGTGGTTTCCTGCACCAACACATGTGCGAAAAGTGGTTTTTCAACACTAACACAAGTGCGAAAAGTGGTTTTTCAACACTAACACAAGTGCGAAAAGTGGTTTTTCAACACTAACACAAGTGCGAAAAGTGGTTTTTCAACACTAACACAAGTGCGAAAAGTGGTTTTTCAACACTATCCCAAGTGCAAAAAGTGTTTTTTCCACACTAATACAAGTGCAAAAGTGGTTTCCTGCACCAACACATGTGCGAAAAGTGGTTTTTCAACACTAACACAAGTGCGAAAAGTGGTTTTTCAACACTAACACAAGTGCGAAAAGTGGTTTTTCCACACTAATACAAGTGCAAAAGTGGTTTCCTGCACCAACACATGTGCGAAAAGTGGGTTTTTCAACACTAACACAAGTGCGAAAAGTGGTTTTTCAACACCAACACAAGTGCGAAAAGTGGTTTTTCAACACCAACACAAGAGCGAAAAGTGTTTTTTCCACACTATTACAAGTGCAAAAGTGGTTTCCTGCACCAACACAAGTGCGAAAAGTAGTTTTTCAACACTAACACAAGTGCGAAAAGTGGTTTTTCAACACTAACACAAGTGCGAAAAGTGGTTTTTCAACACTAACACAAGTGCGAAAAGAGATTTTTCCACACTAATACAAGTGCAAAAGTGGTTTCCTGCACCAACACAAGTGTGAAAAGTGGTTTTTCAACACTAACAAAAGTGCGAAAAGTGGTTTTTCAACACTAACACAAGTGCGAAAAGTGGTTTTTCCACACTAATACAAGTGCAAAAGAGGTTTACTGCACCAACACAAGTGCGAAAAGTGGTTTTTCAAAACTAACACAAGTGCGAAAAGTGGTTTTTCAACACTAACACAAGTGCGAAAAGTGGTTTTTCAACACCAACACAAGTGCGAAAAGTGTTTTTTCCACACTAATACAAGTGCAAAAGTGGTTTCCTGCACCAACACAAATGCGAAAAGTGGTTTTTCAACACTAACACAAGTGCGAAAAGTGGTTTTACAACACTAACACAAGTGCGAAAAGTTGTTTTTCAACACTAACACAAGTGTGAAAAGTGGTTTTTCCACACTAATACAAGTGCAAAAGTGGTTTCCTGCACCAACACAAGTGCGAAAAGTGGTTTTTCAACACTAACACAAGTGCGAAAAGTGGCTTTTCAACACTAACACAAGTGCAAAAAGTGGTTTTTCCACACTAATACAAGTGCAAAAGTGGTTTCCTGCACCAACACAAGTGCGAAAAGTGGTTTTTCAACACTAACACAAGTGCGAAAAGTGGTTTTTCAACACTATCACAAGTGCGAAAAGTGTTTTTTCCACACTAATACAAGTGCAAAAGTGGTTTCCTGCACCAACACAAGTGCGAAAAGTGGTTTTTCAACACTAACACAAGTGCTAAAAGTGGTTTTTCAACACTATCACAAGTGCAAAAAGTGTTTTTTCCACACTAATACAAGTGCAAAAGTGGTTTCCTGCACCAACACAAGTGCGAAAAGTGGTTTTTCAACACTAACACAAGTGCGAAAAGTGGTTTTTCAACACTAACACAAGTGCGAAAAGTGGTTTTTCAACATTAACACAAGTGCGAAAAGTGTTTTTTCCACACTAATACAAGTGCAAAAGTGGTTTCCTGCACCAACACAAGTGCGAAAAGTGGTTTTTCAACACTAACACAAGTGCGAAAAGTGGTTTTTCAACACTAACACAAGTGCGAAAAGTGGTTTTTCAACACTAACACAAGTGCGAAAAGTGGTTTTTCCACACTAATACAAGCGCAAAAGTGGATTCCTGCACCAACACAAGTGCGAAAAGTGGTTTTACACACTAACACAAGTGCGAAAAGTGGCTTTTCAACACTAACACAAGTGCGAAAAGTGGTTTTTCCACACTAATACAAGTGGAAAAGTGGTTTCCTGCACCAACACAAGTGCGAAAAGTGGTTTTACAACACTAACACAAGTGCGAAAAGTGGCTTTTCAACACTAACACAAGTGCGAAAAGTGGTTTTTCCACACTAATACAAGTGCAAAAGTGGTTTCCTGCACCAACACAAGTGCGAAAAGTGGTTTTTCAACACTAACACAAGTGCGAAAAGTGATTTTTCAACACCAACACAAGTGCGAAAAGTGGTTTTTCAACACTAACACAAGTGCGAAAAGTGTTTTTTCCACACTAATACAAGTGCAAAAGTGGTTTCCTGCACCAACACAAATGCGAAAAGTGGTTTTTCAACACTAACACAAGTGCGAAAAGTGGTTTTACAACACTAACACAAGTGCGAAAAGTTGTTTTTCAACACTAACACAAGTGTGAAAACTGGTTTTTCCACACTAATACAAGTGCAAAAGTGGTTTCCTGCACCAACACAAGTGCGAAAAGTGGTTTTTCAACACGAACACAAGTGCGAAAAGTGGCTTTTCAACACTAACACAAGTGCAAAAAGTGGTTTTTCCACACTAATACAAGTGCAAAAGTGGTTTCCTGCACCAACACATGTGCGAAAAGTGGTTTTTCAACACGAACACAAGTGCAAAAAGTGGTTTTTCAACACTAACACAAGTGCGAAAAGTGTTTTTTCCACACTAATACAAGTGCAAAAGTGGTTTCCTGCACCAACACAAGTGCGAAAAGTGGTTTTTCAACACTAACACAAGTGCGAAAAGTGGTTTTTCAACACTATCACAAGTGCAAAAAGTGTTTTTTCCACACTAATACAAGTGCAAAAGTGGTTTCCTGCACCAACACAAGTGCGAAAAGTGGTTTTTCAACACTAACACAAGTGCGAAAAGTGGTTTTTCAACACTAACACAAGTGCGAAAAGTGGTTTTTCAACATTAACACAAGTGCGAAAAGTGTTTTTTCCACACTAATACAAGTGCAAAAGTGGTTTCCTGCACCAACACAAGTGCGAAAAGTGGTTTTTCAACACTAACACACGTGCGAAAAGTGGTTTTTCAACACTAACACAAGTGCGAAAAGTGGTTTTTCAACAATAACACAAGTGCGAAAAGTGGTTTTTCCACACTAATACAAGTGCAAAAGTGGTTTCCTGCACCAACACAAGTGCGAAAAGTGGTTTTTCAACACTAACAAAAGTGCGAAAAGTGGTTTTTCAACACTATCACAAGTGCAAAAAGTCTTTTTTCCACACTAATACAAGTGCAAAAGTGGTTTCCTGCACCAACACAAGTGCGAAAAGTGGTTTTACAACACTAACACAAGTGCAAAAAGTGGCTTTTCAACACTAACACAAGTGCGAAAAGTGGTTTTTCCACACTAATACAAGTGCAAAAGTGGTTTCCTGCACCAACACAAGTGCGAAAAGTGGTTTTTCAACACTAACACAAGTGCGAAAAGTGGTTTTTCAACACTAACACAAGTGCGAAAAGTGATTTTTCAACACTAACACAAGTGCGAAAAGTGTTTTTTCCACACTAATACAAGTGCAAAAGTGGTTTCCTGCACCAACACAAGTGCGAAAAGTGGTTTTTCAACACTAACAAAAGTGCGAAAAGTGGTTTTTCAACACTAACACAAGTGCGAAAAGTGGTTTTTCCACACTAATACAAGTGCAAAAGAGGTTTCCTGCACCAACACAAGTGCGAAAAGTGGTTTTTCAAAACTAACACAAGTGCGAAAAGTGGTTTTTCAACACTAACACAAGTGCGAAAAGTGTTTTTTCCACACTAATACAAGTGCAAAAGTGGTTTCCTGCACCAACACAAATGCGAAAAGTGGTTTTTCAACACTAACACAAGTGCGAAAAGTGGTTTTACAACACTAACACAAGTGCGAAAAGTTGTTTTTCAACACTAACACAAGTGTGAAAAGTGGTTTTTCCACACTAATACAAGTGCAAAAGTGGTTTCCTGCACCAACACAAGTGCGAAAAGTGGTTTTTCAACACTAACACAAGTGCGAAAAGTGGCTTTTCAACACTAACACAAGTGCAAAAAGTGGTTTTTCCACACTAATACAAGTGCAAAAGTGGTTTCCTGCACCAACACAAGTGCGAAAAGTGGTTTTTCAACACTAACACAAGTGCGAAAAGTGGTTTTTCAACACTAACACAAGTGCGAAAAGTGTTTTTGCCACACTAATACAAGTGCAAAAGTGGTTTCCTGCACCAACACAAGTGCGAAAAGTGGTTTTTCAACACTAACACAAGTGCGAAAAGTGGTTTTTCAACACTATCACATGTGCGAAAAGTGTTTTTTCCACACTAATACAAGTGCAAAAGTGGTTTCCTGCACCAACACAAGTGCGAAAAGTGGTTTTTCAACACTAACACAAGTGCTAAAAGTGGTTTTTCAACACTATCACAATTGCAAAAAGTGTTTTTTCCACACTAATACAAGTGCAAAAGTGGTTTCCTGCACCAACACAAGTGCGAAAAGTGGTTTTTCAACACTAACACAAGTGCGAAAAGTGGTTTTTCAACACTAACACAAGTGCGAAAAGTGGTTTTTCAACATTAACACAAGTGCGAAAAGTGTTTTTTCCACACTAATACAAGTGCAAAAGTGGTTTCCTGCACCAACACAAGTGCGAAAAGTGGTTTTTCAACACTAACACAAGTGCGAAAAGTGGTTTTTCAACACTAAAACAAGTGCGAAAAGTGGTTTTTCAACACTAACACAAGTGCGAAAAGTGGTTTTTCCACACTAATACAAGTGCAAAAGTGGATTCCTGCACCAACACAAGTGCGAAAAGTGGTTTTACAACACTAACACAAGTGCGAAAAGTGGCTTTTCAACACTAACACAAGTGCGAAAAGTGGTTTTTCAACACTAATACAAGTGGAAAAGTGGTTTCCTGCACCAACACAAGTGCGAAAAGTGGTTTTACAACACTAACACAAGTGCGAAAAGTGGCTTTTCAACACTAACACAAGTGCGAAAAGTGGTTTTTCCACACTAATACAAGTGCAAAAGTGGTTTCCTGCACCAACACAAGTGCGAAAAGTGGTTTTTCAACACTAACACAAGTGCGAAAAGTGGTTTTTCAACACCAACACAAGTGCGAAAAGTGGTTTTTCAACACTAACACAAGTGCGAAAAGTGTTTTTTCCACACTAATACAAGTGCAAAAGTGGTTTCCTGCACCAACACAAATGCGAAAAGTGGTTTTTCAACACTAACACAAGTGCGAAAAGTGGTTTTACAACACTAACACAAGTGCGAAAAGTTGTTTTTCAACACTAACACAAGTGTGAAAACTGGTTTTTCCACACTGATACAAGTGCAAAAGTGGTTTCCTGCACCAACACAAGTGCGAAAAGTGGTTTTTCAACACGAACACAAGTGCGAAAAGTGGCTTTTCAACACTAACACAAGTGCAAAAAGTGGTTTTTCCACACTAATACAAGTGCAGAAGTGGTTTCCTGCACCAACACATGTGCGAAAAGTGGTTTTTCAACACGACCACAAGTGCAAAAAGTGGTTTTTCAACACTAACACAAGTGCGAAAAGTGTTTTTCCACACTAATACAAGTGCAAAAGTGGTTTCCTGCACCAACACAAGTGCGAAAAGTGGTTTTTCAACACTAACACAAGTGCGAAAAGTAGTTTTTCAACACTAACACAAGTGCGAAAAGTGGTTTTTCAACACTAACACAAGTGCGAAAAGTGGTTTTTCAACACTAACACAAGTGCGAAAAGAGATTTTTCCACACTAATACAAGTGCAAAAGTGGTTTCCTGCACCAACACAAGTGTGAAAAGTGGTTTTTCAACACTAACAAAAGTGCGAAAAGTGGTTTTTCAACACTAACACAAGTGCGAAAAGTGGTTTTTCCACACTAATACAAGTGCAAAAGAGGTTTACTGCACCAACACAAGTGCGAAAAGTGGTTTTTCAAAACTAACACAAGTGCGAAAAGTGGTTTTTCAACACTAACACAAGTGCGAAAAGTGGTTTTTCAACACCAACACAAGTGCGAAAAGTGTTTTTTCCACACTAATACAAGTGCAAAAGTGGTTTCCTGCACCAACACAAATCCGAAAAGTGGTTTTTCAACACTAACACAAGTGCGAAAAGTGGTTTTACAACACTAACACAAGTGCGAAAAGTTGTTTTTCAACACTAACACAAATGTGAAAAGTGGTTTTTCCACACTAATACAAGTGCAAAAGTGGTTTCCTGCACCAACACAAGTGCGAAAAGTGGTTTTTCAACACTAACACAAGTGCGAAAAGTGGCTTTTCAACACTAACACAAGTGCAAAAAGTGGTTTTTCCACACTAATACAAGTGCAAAAGTGGTTTCCTGCACCAACACAAGTGCGAAAAGTGGTTTTTCAACACTAACACAAGTGCGAAAAGTGGTTTTTCAACACTATCACAAGTGCGAAAAGTGTTTTTTCCACACTAATACAAGTGCAAAAGTGGTTTCCTGCACCAACACAAGTGCGAAAAGTGGTTTTTCAACACTAACACAAGTGCTAAAAGTGGTTTTTCAACACTATCACAAGTGCAAAAAGTGTTTTTTCCACACTAATACAAGTGCAAAAGTGGTTTCCTGCACCAACACAAGTGCGAAAAGTGGTTTTTCAACACTAACACAAGTGCGAAAAGTGGTTTTTCAACACTAACACAAGTGCGAAAAGTGGTTTTTCAACATTAACACAAGTGCGAAAAGTGTTTTTTCCACACTAATACAAGTGCAAAAGTGGTTTCCTGCACCAACACAAGTGCGAAAAGTGGTTTTTCAACACTAACACAAGTGCGAAAAGTGGTTTTTCAACACTAACACAAGTGCGAAAAGTGGTTTTTCAACACTAACACAAGTGCGAAAAGTGGTTTTTCCACACTAATACAAGCGCAAAAGTGGATTCCTGCACCAACACAAGTGCGAAAAGTGGTTTTACACACTAACACAAGTGCGAAAATTGGCTTTTCAACACTAACACAAGTGCGAAAAGTGGTTTTTCCACACTAATACAAGTGGAAAAGTGGTTTCCTGCACCAACACAAGTGCGAAAAGTGGTTTTACAACACTAACACAAGTGCGAAAAGTGGCTTTTCAACACTAACACAAGTGCGAAAAGTGGTTTTTCCACACTAATACAAGTGCAAAAGTGGTTTCCTGCACCAACACAAGTGCGAAAAGTGGTTTTTCAACACTAACACAAGTGCGAAAAGTGATTTTTCAACACCAACACAAGTGCGAAAAGTGGTTTTTCAACACTAACACAAGTGCGAAAAGTGTTTTTTCCACACTAATACAAGTGCAAAAGTGGTTTCCTGCACCAACACAAATGCGAAAAGTGGTTTTTCAACACTAACACAAGTGCGAAAAGTGGTTTTACAACACTAACACAAGTGCGAAAAGTTGTTTTTCAACACTAACACAAGTGTGAAAACTGGTTTTTCCACACTAATACAAGTGCAAAAGTGGTTTCCTGCACCAACACAAGTGCGAAAAGTGGTTTTTCAACACGAACACAAGTGCGAAAAGTGGCTTTTCAACACTAACACAAGTGCAAAAAGTGGTTTTTCCACACTAATACAAGTGCAAAAGTGGTTTCCTGCACCAACACATGTGCGAAAAGTGGTTTTTCAACACGAACACAAGTGCAAAAAGTGGTTTTTCAACACTAACACAAGTGCGAAAAGTGTTTTTTCCACACTAATACAAGTGCAAAAGTGGTTTCCTGCACCAACACAAGTGCGAAAAGTGGTTTTTCAACACTAACACAAGTGCGAAAAGTGGTTTTTCAACACTATCACAAGTGCAAAAAGTGTTTTTTCCACACTAATACAAGTGCAAAAGTGGTTTCCTGCACCAACACAAGTGCGAAAAGTGGTTTTTCAACACTAACACAAGTGCGAAAAGTGGTTTTTCAACACTAACACAAGTGCGAAAAGTGGTTTTTCAACATTAACACAAGTGCGAAAAGTGTTTTTTCCACACTAATACAAGTGCAAAAGTGGTTTCCTGCACCAACACAAGTGCGAAAAGTGGTTTTTCAACACTAACACACGTGCGAAAAGTGGTTTTTCAACACTAACACAAGTGCGAAAAGTGGTTTTTCAACAATAACACAAGTGCGAAAAGTGGTTTTTCCACACTAATACAAGTGCAAAAGTGGTTTCCTGCACCAACACAAGTGCGAAAAGTGGTTTTTCAACACTAACAAAAGTGCGAAAAGTGGTTTTTCAACACTATCACAAGTGCAAAAAGTCTTTTTTCCACACTAATACAAGTGCAAAAGTGGTTTCCTGCACCAACACAAGTGCGAAAAGTGGTTTTACAACACTAACACAAGTGCAAAAAGTGGCTTTTCAACACTAACACAAGTGCGAAAAGTGGTTTTTCCACACTAATACAAGTGCAAAAGTGGTTTCCTGCACCAACACAAGTGCGAAAAGTGGTTTTTCAACACTAACACAAGTGCGAAAAGTGGTTTTTCAACACTAACACAAGTGCGAAAAGTGATTTTTCAACACTAACACAAGTGCGAAAAGTGTTTTTTCCACACTAATACAAGTGCAAAAGTGGTTTCCTGCACCAACACAAGTGCGAAAAGTGGTTTTTCAACACTAACAAAAGTGCGAAAAGTGGTTTTTCAACACTAACACAAGTGCGAAAAGTGGTTTTTCCACACTAATACAAGTGCAAAAGAGGTTTCCTGCACCAACACAAGTGCGAAAAGTGGTTTTTCAAAACTAACACAAGTGCGAAAAGTGGTTTTTCAACACTAACACAAGTGCGAAAAGTGTTTTTTCCACACTAATACAAGTGCAAAAGTGGTTTCCTGCACCAACACAAATGCGAAAAGTGGTTTTTCAACACTAACACAAGTGCGAAAAGTGGTTTTACAACACTAACACAAGTGCGAAAAGTTGTTTTTCAACACTAACACAAGTGTGAAAAGTGGTTTTTCCACACTAATACAAGTGCAAAAGTGGTTTCCTGCACCAACACAAGTGCGAAAAGTGGTTTTTCAACACTAACACAAGTGCGAAAAGTGGCTTTTCAACACTAACACAAGTGCAAAAAGTGGTTTTTCCACACTAATACAAGTGCAAAAGTGGTTTCCTGCACCAACACAAGTGCGAAAAGTGGTTTTTCAACACTAACACAAGTGCGAAAAGTGGTTTTTCAACACTAACACAAGTGCGAAAAGTGTTTTTGCCACACTAATACAAGTGCAAAAGTGGTTTCCTGCACCAACACAAGTGCGAAAAGTGGTTTTTCAACACTAACACAAGTGCGAAAAGTGGTTTTTCAACACTATCACAAGTGCGAAAAGTGTTTTTTCCACACTAATACAAGTGCAAAAGTGGTTTCCTGCACCAACACAAGTGCGAAAAGTGGTTTTTCAACACTAACACAAGTGCTAAAAGTGGTTTTTCAACACTATCACAATTGCAAAAAGTGTTTTTTCCACACTAATACAAGTGCAAAAGTGGTTTCCTGCACCAACACAAGTGCGAAAAGTGGTTTTTCAACACTAACACAAGTGCGAAAAGTGGTTTTTCAACACTAACACAAGTGCGAAAAGTGGTTTTTCAACATTAACACAAGTGCGAAAAGTGTTTTTTCCACACTAATACAAGTGCAAAAGTGGTTTCCTGCACCAACACAAGTGCGAAAAGTGGTTTTTCAACACTAACACAAGTGCGAAAAGTGGTTTTTCAACACTAACACAAGTGCGAAAAGTGGTTTTTCAACACTAACACAAGTGCGAAAAGTGGTTTTTCCACACTAATACAAGTGCAAAAGTGGATTCCTGCACCAACACAAGTGCGAAAAGTGGTTTTACAACACTAACACAAGTGCGAAAAGTGGCTTTTCAACACTAACACAAGTGCGAAAAGTGGTTTTTCAACACTAATACAAGTGGAAAAGTGGTTTCCTGCACCAACACAAGTGCGAAAAGTGGTTTTACAACACTAACACAAGTGCGAAAAGTGGCTTTTCAACACTAACACAAGTGCGAAAAGTGGTTTTTCCACACTAATACAAGTGCAAAAGTGGTTTCCTGCACCAACACAAGTGCGAAAAGTGGTTTTTCAACACTAACACAAGTGCGAAAAGTGGTTTTTCAACACCAACACAAGTGCGAAAAGTGGTTTTTCAACACTAACACAAGTGCGAAAAGTGTTTTTTCCACACTAATACAAGTGCAAAAGTGGTTTCCTGCACCAACACAAATGCGAAAAGTGGTTTTTCAACACTAACACAAGTGCGAAAAGTGGTTTTACAACACTAACACAAGTGCGAAAAGTTGTTTTTCAACACTAACACAAGTGTGAAAACTGGTTTTTCCACACTGATACAAGTGCAAAAGTGGTTTCCTGCACCAACACAAGTGCGAAAAGTGGTTTTTCAACACGAACACAAGTGCGAAAAGTGGCTTTTCAACACTAACACAAGTGCAAAAAGTGGTTTTTCCACACTAATACAAGTGCAGAAGTGGTTTCCTGCACCAACACATGTGCGAAAAGTGGTTTTTCAACACGACCACAAGTGCAAAAAGTGGTTTTTCAACACTAACACAAGTGCGAAAAGTGTTTTTCCACACTAATACAAGTGCAAAAGTGGTTTCCTGCACCAACACAAGTGCGAAAAGTGGTTTTTCAACACTAACACAAGTGCGAAAAGTGGTTTTTCAACACTATCACAAGTGCAAAAAGTGTTTTTTCCACACTAATACAAGTGCAAAAGTGTCTTCCTGCACCAACACAAGTGCGAAAAGTGGTTTTTCAACACTAACACAAGTGCGAAAAGTGGTTTTCCAACACTAACGCAAGTGCGAAAAGTGGTTTTTCAACATTAACACAAGTGCGAAAAGTGTTTTTTCCACACTAATACAAGTGCAAAAGTGGTTTCCTGCACCAACACAAGTGCGAAAAGTGGTTTTTCAACACTAACACAAGTGGGAAAAGTGGTTTTTCAACACTAACACAAGTGCGAAAAGTGGTTTTTCAACACTAACACAAGTGCGAAAAGTGGTGTTTCCACACTAATACAAGTGCAAAAGTGGTTTCCTGCACCAACACAAGTGTGAAAAGTGGTTTTTCAACACTAACAAAAGTGCGAAAAGTGGTTTTTCAACACTATCACAAGTGCAAAAAGTCTTTTTTCCACACTAATACAAGTGCAAACGTGGTTTCCTGCACCAACACAAGTGCGAAAAGTGGTTTTACAACACTAACACAAGTGCAAAAAGTGGCTTTTCAACACTAACACAAGTGCGAAAAGTGATTTTTCAACACTAACACAAGTGCGAAAAGTGTTTTTTCCACACTAATACAAGGGCAAAAGTGGTTTCCTGCACCAACACAAGTGTGAAAAGTGGTTTTTCAACACTAACACAAGTGCGAAAAGTGGTTTTTCAACACTAACACAAGTGCGAAAAGTGTTTTTTCCACACTAATACAAGTGCAAAAGTGGTTTCCTGCACCAACACGAGTGCGAAAAGTGGTTTTTAAACACTAACACAAGTGCGAAAAGTGGTTTTTCAACACTAACACAAGTGCGAAAAGTGGTTTTTCAACACTAACACAAGTGCGAAAAGTGGTTTTTCAACACTAACACAAGTGCGAAAAGTGGTTTTTCCACACTAATACAAGTGCAAAAGCAATTTCCTGCACCAACACAACTGCGAAAAGTGGTTTTTCAACACTAACACAAGTGCGAAAAGTGGTTTTTCAACACTAACACAAGTGCCAAAAGTGGCTTTTCCACACTAATACAAGTGCAAAAGTGGTTTCCAACACTAACACAAGTGTGAAAAGTGGTTTTTCAACACTAATACAAGTGCAAAAGTGGTTTCCTGCACCAACACAAGTGCGAAAAGTGGTTTTTCAACACTAACACAAATGCGAAAAGTGGTTTTTCAACACTAACACAAATGCGAAAAGTGGTTTTCCAACACTAACACAAGTGCGAAAAGTGGTTTTTCCACACTAATACAAGTGCAAAAGTGGTTTCCTGCACCAACACAAGTGCGAAAAGTGGTTTTTCAACACTAACAAAAGTGCGAAAAGTGGTTTTTCAACACTATCACAAGTGCAAAAAGTGTTTTTCCACACTAATACAAGTGCAAAAGTGGTTTCCTGCACCAACACAAGTGCAAAAAGTGGCTTTTCAACACTAACACAAGTGCGAAAAGTGGTTTTTCCACACTAATACAAGTGCAAAAGTGGTTTCCTGCACCAACACAAGTGCGAAAAGTGGTTTTTCAACACTAACACAAGTGCGAAAAGTGGTTTTTCAACACTAACACAAGTGCGAAAAGTGATTTTTCAACACTAACACAAGTGCGAAAAGTGTTTTTTCCACACTAATACAAGTGCAAAAGTGGTTTCCTGCACCAACACAAGTGTGAAAAGTGGTTTTTCAACACTAACACAAGTGCGAAAAGTGGTTTTTCAACACTAACACAAGTGCGAAAAGTGTTTTTTCCACACTAATACAAGTGCAAAAGTGGTTTCCTGCACCAACACGAGTGCGAAAAGTGGTTTTTCAACACTAACACAAGTGCGAAAAGTGGTTTTTCAACACTAACACAAGTGCGAAAAGTGGTTTTTCAACACTAACACAAGTGCGAAAAGTGGTTTTTCAACACTAACACAAGTGCGAAAAGTGGTTTTTCCACACTAATACAAGTGCAAAAGTGGTTTCCTGCACCAACACAACTGCGAAAAGTGGTTTTTCAACACTAACACAAGTGCGAAAAGTGGTTTTTCAACACTAACACAAGTGCCAAAAGTGGCTTTTCCACACTAATACAAGTGCAAAAGTGGTTTCCTGCACCAACACAAGTGCGAAAAGTTGTCTTTCAACACTAACACAAGTGTGAAAAGTGGTTTTTCCACACTAATACAAGTGCAAAAGTGGTTTCCTGCACCAACACAAGTGCGAAAAGTGGTTTTTCAACACTAACACAAATGCGAAAAGTGGTTTTCCAACACTAACACAAGTGCGAAAAGTGGTTTTTCCACACTAATACAAGTGCAATAGTGGTTTCCTGCACCAACACAAGTGCGAAAAGTGGTTTTTCAACACTATCAAAAGTGCAAAAAGTGTTTTTTCCACACTAATACAAGTGCAAAAGTGGTTTCCTGCACCAACACAAGTGCGAAAAGTGGTTTTTCAACACTAACACAAGTGCGAAAAGTGGTTTTTCAACACTAACACAAGTGCGAAAAGTGGTTTTTCAACACTAACACAAGTGCGAAAAGTGTTTTTTCCACACTAATACAAGTGCAAAAGTGGTTTCCTGCACCAACGCAAGTGCGAAAAGTGGTTTTTCAACACTAACACAAGTGCGAAAAGTGGTTTTTCAACACTAACACAAGTGCGAAAAGTGGTTTTTTCAACACTATCACAAGTGCAAAAAGTGTTTTTTCCACAATAATACAAGTGCAAAAGTGGTTTCCTGCACCAACACATGTGCGAAAAGTGGTTTTTCAACACTAACACAAGTGCGAAAAGTGGTTTTTCAACACTAACACAAGTGCGAAAAGTGGTTTTTTCACACTAATACAAGTGCAAAAGTGGTTTCCTGCACCAACACAAGTGCGAAAAGTGGTTTTTCAACACTAACACAAGTGCAAAAAGTGGTTTTTCAACACTAACACAAGTGCGAAAAGTGGTTTTTCAACACTAACACAAGAGCGAAAAGTGTTTTTTCCACACTAATACAAGTGCAAAAGTGGTTTCCTGCACCAACACAAGTGCGAAAAGTGGTTTTTCAACACTAACACAAGTGCGAAAAGTGGTTTTTCAACACTAACACAAGTGCGAAAAGTGGTTTTTCAACACTAACACAAGTGCGAAAAGTGATTTTTCCACACTAATACAAGTGCAAAAGTGGTTTCCTGCACCAACACAAGTGCGAAAAGTGGTTTTTCAACACTAACACAAGTGCGAAAAGTGGTTTTTCAACACTAACACAAGTGCGAAAAGTGTTTTTTCCACACTAATACAAGTGCAAAAGTGGTTTCCTGCACCAACACAAGTGCGAAAAGTGGTTTTTCAACACTAACACAAGTGCGAAAAGTGATTTTTCAACACTAACACAAGTGCAAAAAGTGTTTTTTCCACACTAATACAAGTGCAAAAGTGGTTTCCTGCACCAACACAAGTGCGAAAAGTGGTTTTTCAACACTAACACAAGTGCGAAAAGTGGTTTTTCCACACTAATACAAGTGCAAAAGAGGTTTCCTGCACCAACACAAGTGCGAAAAGTGGTTTTTCAAAACTAACACAAGTGCGAAAAGTGGTTTTTCAACACTAACACAAGTGCGAAAAGTGGTTTTTCAACACTAACACAAGTGCGAAAAGTGTTTTTTCCACACTAATACAAGTGCAAAAGTGGTTTCCTGCACCAACACAAATGCGAAAAGTGGTTTTTCAACACTAACACAAGTGCGAAAAGTGGTTTTACAACACTAACACAAGTGCGAAAAGTTGTTTTTCAACACTAACACAAGTGTGAAAAGTGGTTTTTCCACACTAATACAAGTGCAAAAGTGGTTTCCTGCACCAACACAAGTGCGAAAAGTGGTTTTTCAACACTAACACAAGTGCGAAAAGTGGCTTTTCAACACTAACACAAGTGCAAAAAGTGGTTTTTCCACACTAATACAAGTGCAAAAGTGGTTTCCTGCACCAACACAAGTGCGAAAAGTGGTTTTTCAACACTAACACAAGTGCGAAAAGTGGTTTTTCAACACTAACACAAGTGCGAAAAGTGTTTTTGCCACACTAATACAAGTGCAAAAGTGGTTTCCTGCACCAACACAAGTGCGAAAAGTGGTTTTTCAACACTAACACAAGTGCGAAAAGTGGCTTTTCAACACTAACACAAGTGCGAAAAGTGGTTTTTCCACACTAATACAAGTGCAAAAGTGGTTTCCTGCACCAACACAAGTGCGAAAAGTGGTTTTTCAACACTAACACAAGTGCGAAAAGTGATTTTTCAACACTAACACAAGTGCGAAAAGTGTTTTTTCCACACTAATACAAGTGCAAAAGTGATTTCCTGCACCAACACATGTGCGAAAAGTGGTTTTTCAACACTAACACAAGTGTGAAAAGTGGTTTTTCCACACTAATACAAGTGCAAAAGTGGTTTCCTGCACCAACACAAGTGCGAAAAGTGGTTTTTCAACACTAACACAAGTGCGAAAAGTGGTTTTTCAACACTATCACAAGTGCAAAAAGTGTTTTTTCCACACTAATACAACTGCAAAAGTGGTTTCCTGCACCAACACAAGTGCGAAAAGTGGTTTTTCAACACTATCAAAAGTGCAAAAAGTGTTTTTTCCACACTAATACAAGTGCAAAAGTGGTTTCCTGCACCAACACAAGTGCGAAAAGTGGTTTTTCAACACTAACACAAGTGCGAAAAGTGGTTTTTCAACACTAACACAAGTGCGAAAAGTGGTTTTTCAACACTAACACAAGTGCGAAAAGTGTTTTTTCCACACTAATACAAGTGCAAAAGTGGTTTCCTGCACCAACACAAGTGCGAAAAGTGGTTTTTCAACACTAACACAAGTGCGAAAAGTGGTTTTTCAACACTAACACAAGTGCGAAAAGTGGTTTTTCAACACTATCCCAAGTACAAAAAGTGTTTTTTCCACACTAATACAAGTGCAAAAGTGGTTTCCTGCACCAACACATGTGCGAAAAGTGGTTTTTCAACACTAGCACAAGTGCGAAAAGTGGTTTTTCAACACTAACACAAGTGCGAAAAGTGGTTTTTCCACACTAATACAAGTGCAAAAGTGGTTTCCTGCACCAACACATGTGCGAAAAGTGGGTTTTTCAACACTAACACAAGTGCGAAAAGTGGTTTTTCAACACCAACACAAGTGCGAAAAGTGGTTTTTCAACACCAACACAAGAGCGAAAAGTTTTTTTTCCACACTATTACAAGTGCAAAAGTGGTTTCCTGCACCAACACAAGTGCGAAAAGTAGTTTTTCAACACTAACACAAGTGCGAAAAGTGGTTTTTCAACACTAACACAAGTGCGAAAAGTGGTTTTTCAACACTAACACAAGTGCGAAAAGAGATTTTTCCACACTAATACAAGTGCAAAAGTGGTTTCCTGCACCAACACAAGTGCGAAAAGTGGTTTTTCAACACTAACAAAAGTGCGAAAAGTGGTTTTTCAACACTAACACAAGTGCGAAAAGTGGTTTTTCCACACTAATACAAGTGCAAAAGAGGTTTCCTGCACCAACACAAGTGCGAAAAGTGGTTTTTCAAAACTAACACAAGTGCGAAAAGTGGTTTTTCAACACTAACACAAGTGCGAAAAGTGGTTTTTCAACACTAACACAAGTGCGAAAAGTGTTTTTTCCACACTAATACAAGTGCAAAAGTGGTTTCCTGCACCAACACAAATGCGAAAAGTGGTTTTTCAACACTAACACAAGTGCGAAAAGTGGTTTTACAACACTAACACAAGTGCGAAAAGTTGTTTTTCAACACTAACACAAGTGTGAAAAGTGGTTTTTCCACACTAATACAAGTGCAAAAGTGGTTTCCTGCACCAACACAAGTGCGAAAAGTGGTTTTTCAACACTAACACAAGTGCGAAAAGTGGCTTTTCAACACTGACACAAGTGCAAAAAGTGGTTTTTCCACACTAATACAAGTGCAAAAGTGGTTTCCTGCACCAACACAAGTGCGAAAAGTGGTTTTTCAACACGAACACAAGTGCGAAAAGTGGTTTTTCAACACTAACACAAGTGCGAAAAGTGTTTTTGCCACACTAATACAAGTGCAAAAGTGGTTTCCTGCACCAACACAAGTGCGAAAAGTGGTTTTTCAACACTAACACAAGTGCGAAAAGTGGTTTTTCAACACTATCACAAGTGCGAAAAGTGTTTTTTCCACACTAATACAAGTGCAAAAGTGGTTTCCTGCACCAACACAAGTGCGAAAAGTGGTTTTTCAACACTAACACAAGTGCTAAAAGTGGTTTTTCAACACTATCACAAGTGCAAAAAGTGTTTTTTCCACACTAATACAAGTGCAAAAGTGGTTTCCTGCACCAACACAAGTGCGAAAAGTGGTTTTTCAACACTAACACAAGTGCGAAAAGTGGTTTTTCAACACTAACACAAGTGCGAAAAGTGGTTTTTCAACATTAACACAAGTGCGAAAAGTGTTTTTTCCACACTAATACAAGTGCAAAAGTGGTTTCCTGCACCAACACAAGTGCGAAAAGTGGTTTTTCAACACTAACACAAGTGCGAAAAGTGGTTTTTCAACACTAACACAAGTGCGAAAAGTGGTTTTTCAACACTAACACAAGTGCGAAAAGTGGTTTTTCCACACTAATACAAGCGCAAAAGTGGATTCCTGCACCAACACAAGTGCGAAAAGTGGTTTTACACACTAACACAAGTGCGAAAAGTGGCTTTTCAACACTAACACAAGTGCGAAAAGTGGTTTTTCCACACTAATACAAGTGGAAAAGTGGTTTCCTGCACCAACACAAGTGCGAAAAGTGGTTTTACAACACTAACACAAGTGCGAAAAGTGGCTTTTCAACACTAACACAAGTGCGAAAAGTGGTTTTTCCACACTAATACAAGTGCAAAAGTGGTTTCCTGCACCAACACAAGTGCGAAAAGTGGTTTTTCAACACTAACACAAGTGCGAAAAGTGGTTTTTCAACACTAACACAAGTGCGAAAAGTGGTTTTTCAACACTAACACAAGTGCGAAAAGTGGTTTTTCCACACTAATACAAGTGCAAAAGTGGTTTCCTGCACCAACACAACTGCGAAAAGTGGTTTTTCAACACTAACACAAGTGCGAAAAGTGGTTTTTCAACACTAACACAAGTGCCAAAAGTGGCTTTTCCACACTAATACAAGTGCAAAAGTGGTTTCCAACACTAACACAAGTGTGAAAAGTGGTTTTTCCACACTAATACAAGTGCAAAAGTGGTTTCCTGCACCAACACAAGTGCGAAAAGTGGTTTTTCAACACTAACACAAATGCGAAAAGTGGTTTTTCAACACTAACACAAATGCGAAAAGTGGTTTTCCAACACTAACACAAGTGCGAAAAGTGGTTTTTCCACACTAATACAAGTGCAATAGTGATTTCCTGCACCAACACAAGTGCGAAAAGTGGTTTTTCAACACTAACACAAGTGTGAAAAGTGGTTTTTCAACACTAACACAAGTGCGAAAAGTGGTTTTTCCACACTAATACAAGTGCAAAAGTGGTTTCCTGCACCAACACAAGTGCGAAAAGTGGTTTTTCAACACTAACAAAAGTGCGAAAAGTGGTTTTTCAACACTATCACAAGTGCAAAAAGTCTTTTTTCCACACTAATACAAGTGCAAAAGTGGTTTCCTGCACCAACACAAGTGCAAAAAGTGGCTTTTCAACACTAACACAAGTGCGAAAAGTGGTTTTTCCACACTAATACAAGTGCAAAAGTGGTTTCCTGCACCAACACAAGTGCGAAAAGTGGTTTTTCAACACTAACACAAGTGCGAAAAGTGGTTTTTCAACACTAACACAAGTGCGAAAAGTGATTTTTCAACACTAACACAAGTGCGAAAAGTGTTTTTTCCACACTAATACAAGTGCAAAAGTGGTTTCCTGCACCAACACAAGTGTGAAAAGTGGTTTTTCAACACTAACACAAGTGCGAAAAGTGGTTTTTCAACACTAACACAAGTGCGAAAAGTGTTTTTTCCACACTAATACAAGTGCAAAAGTGGTTTCCTGCACCAACACGAGTGCGAAAAGTGGTTTTTCAACACTAACACAAGTACGAAAAGTGGTTTTTCAACACTAACACAAGTGCGAAAAGTGGTTTTTCAACACTAACACAAGTGCGAAAAGTGGTTTTTCAACACTAACACAAGTGCGAAAAGTGGTTTTTCCACACTAATACAAGTGCAAAAGTGGTTTCCTGCACCAACACAACTGCGAAAAGTGGTTTTTCAACACTAACACAAGTGCGAAAAGTGGTTTTTCAACACTAACACAAGTGCCAAAAGTGGCTTTTCCACACTAATACAAGTGCAAAAGTGGTTTCCTGCACCAACACAAGTGCGAAAAGTTGTCTTTCAACACTAACACAAGTGTGAAAAGTGGTTTTTCCACACTAATACAAATGCAAAAGTGGTTTCCTGCACCAACACAAGTGCGAAAAGTGGTTTTTCAACACTAACACAAATGCGAAAAGTGGTTTTCCAACACTAACACAAGTGCGAAAAGTGGTTTTTCCACACTAATACAAGTGCAATAGTGGTTTCCTGCACCAACACAAGTGCGAAAAGTGGTTTTTCAACACTATCAAAAGTGCAAAAAGTGTTTTTTCCACACTAATACAAGTGCAAAAGTGGTTTCCTGCACCAACACAAGTGCGAAAAGTGGTTTTTCAACACTAACACAATTGCGAAAAGTGGTTTTTCAACACTAACACAAGTGCGAAAAGTGGTTTTTCAACACTAACACAAGTGCGAAAAGTGTTTTTTCCACACTAATACAAGTGCAAAAGTGGTTTCCTGCACCAACACAAGTGCGAAAAGTGGTTTTTCAACACTAACACAAGTGCGAAAAGTGGTTTTTCAACACTAACAAAGTGCGAAAAGTGGTTTTTTCAACACTATCACAAGTGCAAAAAGTGTTTTTTCCACACTAATACAAGTGCAAAAGTGGTTTCCTGCACCAACACATGTGCGAAAAGTGGTTTTTCAACACTAACACAAGTGCGAAAAGTGGTTTTTCAACACTAACACAAGTGCGAAAAGTGGTTTTTCCACACTAATACAAGTGCAAAAGTGGTTTCCTGCACCAACACAAGTGCGAAAAGTGGTTTTTCAACACTAACACAAGTGCAAAAAGTGGTTTTTCAACACTAACACAAGTGCGAAAAGTGGTTTTTCAACACTAACACAAGAGCGAAAAGTGTTTTTTCCACACTAATACAAGTGCAAAAGTGGTTTCCTGCACCAACACAAGTGCGAAAAGTGGTTTTTCAACACTAACACAAGTGCGAAAAGTGGTTTTTCAACACTAACACAAGTGCGAAAAGTGGTTTTTCAACACTAACACAAGTGCGAAAAGTGATTTTTCCACACTAATACAAGTGCAAAAGTGGTTTCCTGCACCAACACAAGTGCGAAAAGTGGTTTTTCAACACTAACACAAGTGCGAAAAGTGGTTTTTCAACACTAACACAAGTGCGAAAAGTGTTTTTTCCACACTAATACAAGTGCAAAAGTGGTTTCCTGCACCAACACAAGTGCGAAAAGTGGTTTTTCAACACTAACACAAGTGCGAAAAGTGATTTTTCAACACTAACACAAGTGCAAAAAGTGTTTTTTCCACACTAATACAAGTGCAAAAGTGGTTTCCTGCACCAACACAAGTGCGAAAAGTGGTTTTTCAACACTAACACAAGTGCGAAAAGTGGTTTTTCCACACTAATACAAGTGCAAAAGAGGTTTCCTGCACCAACACAAGTGCGAAAAGTGGTTTTTCAAAACTAACACAAGTGCGAAAAGTGGTTTTTCAACACTAACACAAGTGCGAAAAGTGGTTTTTCAACACTAACACAAGTGCGAAAAGTGTTTTTTCCACACTAATACAAGTGCAAAAGTGGTTTCCTGCACCAACACAAATGCGAAAAGTGGTTTTTCAACACTAACACAAGTGCGAAAAGTGGTTTTACAACACTAACACAAGTGCGAAAAGTTGTTTTTCAACACTAACACAAGTGTGAAAAGTGGTTTTTCCACACTAATACAAGTGCAAAAGTGGTTTCCTGCACCAACACAAGTGCGAAAAGTGGTTTTTCAACACTAACACAAGTGCGAAAAGTGGCTTTTCAACACCAGCACAAGTGCAAAAAGTGGTTTTCCACACTAATACAAGTGCAAAAGTGGTTTCCTGCACCAACACAAGTGCGAAAAGTGGTTTTTCAACACTAACACAAGTGCGAAAAGTGGTTTTTCAACACTAACACAAGTGCAAAAAGTGGTTTTCCACACTAATACAAGTGCAAAAGTGGTTTCCTGCACCAACACAAGTGCGAAAAGTGGTTTTTCAACACTAACACAAGTGCGAAAAGTGGCTTTTCAACACCAGCACAAGTGCAAAAAGTGGTTTTCCACACTAATACAAGTGCAAAAGTGGTTTCCGGCACCAACACAAGTGCGAAAAGTGGTTTTTCAACACTAACACAAGTGCGAAAAGTGGTTTTTCAACACTATCACAAGTGCGAAAAGTGTTTTTTCCACACTAATACAAGTGCAAAAGTGGTTTCCTGCACCAACACAAGTGCGAAAAGTGGTTTTTCAACACTAACACAAGTGCAAAAAGTGTTTTTTCCACACTAATACAAGTGCAAAAGTGGTTTCCTGCACCAACACAAGTGCGAAAAGTGGTTTTTCAACACTAACACAAGTGCGAAAAGTGGTTTTTCAACACTAACACAAGTGCGAAAAGTGGTTTTTCAACACTAACACAAGTGCGAAAAGTGGTTTTTCCACACTAATACAAGTGCAAAAGTGGATTCCTGCACCAACACAAGTGCGAAAAGTGGTTTTACAACACTAACACAAGTGCGAAAAGTGGCTTTTCAACACTAACACAAGTGCGAAAAGTGGTTTTTCAACACTAATACAAGTGGAAAAGTGGTTTCCTGCACCAACACAAGTGCGAAAAGTGGTTTTACAACACTAACACAAGTGCGAAAAGTGGCTTTTCAACACTAACACAAGTGCGAAAAGTGGTTTTTCCACACTAATACAAGTGCAAAAGTGGTTTCCTGCACCAACACAAGTGCGAAAAGTGGTTTTTCAACACTAACACAAGTGCGAAAAGTGGTTTTTCAACACCAACACAAGTGCGAAAAGTGGTTTTTCAACACTAACACAAGTGCGAAAAGTGTTTTTTCCACACTAATACAAGTGCAAAAGTGGTTTCCTGCACCAACTCAAATGCGAAAAGTGGTTTTTCAACACTAACACAAGTGCGAAAAGTGGTTTTACAACACTAACACAAGTGCGAAAAGTTGTTTTTCAACACTAACACAAGTGTGAAAACTGGTTTTTCCACACTAATACAAGTGCAAAAAGTGGTTTTTCCACACTAATACAAGTGCGAAAAGTGGTTTTTCAACACGAACACAAGTGCGAAAAGTGGCTTTTCAACACTAACACAAGTGCAAAAAGTGGTTTTTCCACACTAATACAAGTGCAGAAGTGGTTTCCTGCACCAACGCATGTGCGAAAAGTGGTTTCCTGCACCAACACAAGTGCGAAAAGTGGTTTTTCAACACTAACACAAGTGCGAAAAGTGGTTTTTCAACACTATCACAAGTGCAAAAAGTGTTTTTTCCACACTAATACAAGTGCAAAAGTGGTTTCCTGCACCAACACAAGTGCGAAAAGTGGTTTTTCAACACTAACACAAGTGCGAAAAGTGGTTTTTCAACACTAACACAAGTGCGAAAAGTGGTTTTTCAACATTAACACAAGTGCAAAAAGTGTTTTTTCCACACTAATGCAAGTGCAAAAGTGGTTTCCTGCACCAACACAAGTGCGAAATGTGGTTTTTCAACACTAACACAAGTGCGAAAAGTGGTTTTTCAACACTAACACAAGTGCGAAAAGTGGTTTTTCAACACTAACACAAGTGCGAAAAGTGGTTTTTCCACACTAATACAAGTGCAAAAGTGGTTTCCTGCACCAACACAAGTGCGAAAAGTGGTTTTACAACACTAACACAAGTGCAAAAAGTGGCTTTTCAACACTAACACAAGTGCGAAAAGTGGTTTTTCCACACTAATACAAGTGCAAAAGTGGTTTCCTGCACCAACACAAGTGCGAAAAGTGGTTTTTCAACACTAACACAAGTGCGAAAAGTGGTTTTTCAACACTAACACAAGTGCGAAAAGTGATTTTTCAACACTAACACAAGTGCGAAAAGTGTTTTTTCCACACTAATACAAGTGCAAAAGTGGTTTCCTGCACCAACACAAGTGTGAAAAGTGGTTTTTCAACACTAACACAAGTGCGAAAAGTGGTTTTTCAACACTAACACAAGTGCAAAAAGTGTTTTTTCCACACTAATACAAGTGCAAAAGTGGTTTCCTGCACCAACACGAGTGCGAAAAGTGGTTTTTCAACACTAACACAAGTGCGAAAAGTGGTTTTTCAACACTAACACAAGTGCGAAAAGTGGTTTTTCAACACTAACACAAGTGCGAAAAGTGGTTTTTCAACACTAACACAAGTGCGAAAAGTGGTTTTTCCACACTAATACAAGTGCAAAAGTGGTTTCCTGCACCAACACAACTGCAAAAAGTGGTTTTTCAACACTAACACAAGTGCGAAAAGTGGTTTTTCAACACTAACACAAGTGCCAAAAGTGGCTTTTCCACACTAATACAAGTGCAAAAGTGGTTTCCTGCACCAACACAAGTGCGAAAAGTTGTCTTTCAACACTAACACAAGTGTGAAAAGTGGTTTTTCCACACTAATACAAGTGCAAAAGTGGTTTCCTGCACCAACACAAGTGCGAAAAGTGGTTTTTCAACACTAACACAAGTGCGAAAAGTGGTTTTTCAACACTATCACAAGTGCAAAAAGTGTTTTTTCCACACTAATACAAGTGCAAAAGTGGTTTCCTGCACCAACACAAGTGCGAAAAGTGGTTTTTCAACACTAACACAAATGCGAAAAGTGGTTTTCCAACACTAACACAAGTGCGAAAAGTGGTTTTTCCACACTAATACAAGTGCAATAGTGGTTTCCTGCACCAACACAAGTGCGAAAAGTGGTTTTTCAACACTATCAACAGTGCAAAAAGTGTTTTTTCCACACTAATACAAGTGCAAAAGTGGTTTCCTGCACCAACACAAGTGCGAAAAGTGGTTTTTCAACACTAACACAAGTGCGAAAAGTGGTTTTTCAACACTAACACAAGTGCGAAAAGTGGTTTTTCAACACTAACACAAGTGCGAAAAGTGTTTTTTCCACACTAATACAAGTGCAAAAGTGGTTTCCTGCACCAACACAAGTGCGAAAAGTGGTTTTTCAACACTAACACAAGTGCGAAAAGTGGTTTTTCAACACAAACACAAGTGCGAAAAGTGGTTTTTCAACACTATCACAAGTGCAAAAAGTGTTTTTTCCACACTAATACAAGTGCAAAAGTGGTTTCCTGCACCAACACATGTGCGAAAAGTGGTTTTTCAACACTAACAAAAGTGCGAAAAGTGGTTTTTCAACACTAACACAAGTGCGAAAAGTGGTTTTTCCACACTAATACAAGTGCAAAAGTGGTTTCCTGCACCAACACAAGTGCGAAAAGTGGTTTTTCAACACTAACACAAGTGCAAAAAGTGGTTTTTCAACACTAACACAAGTGCGAAAAGTGGTTTTTCAACACTAACACAAGAGCGAAAAGTGTTTTTTCCACACTAATACAAGTGCAAAAGTGGTTTCCTGCACCAACAAAAGTGCGAAAAGTGGTTTTTCAACACTAACACAAGTGCGAAAAGTGGTTTTTCAACACTAACACAAGTGCGAAAAGTGGTTTTTCAACACTAACACAAGTGCGAAAAGTGGTTTTTCAACACTAACACAAGTGCAAAAAGTGTTTTTTCCACACTAATACAAGTGCAAAAGTGGTTTCCTGCACCAACACAACTGCGAAAAGTGGTTTTTCAACACTAACACAAGTGCGAAAAGTGGTTTTTCAACATTAACACAAGTGCGAAAAGTGTTTTTTCCACACTAATACAAGTGCAAAAGTGGTTTGCTGCACCAACACGAGTGCGAAAAGTGGTTTTTCAACACTAACACAAGTGCGAAAAGTGGTTTTTCAACACTAACACAAGTGCGAAAAGTGGTTTTTCAACACTAACACAAGTGCGAAAAGTGGTTTTTCAACACTAACACAAGTGCGAAAAGTGGTTTTTCCACACTAATACAAGTGCAAAAGTGGTTTCCTGCACCAACACAACTGCAAAAAGTGGTTTTTCAACACTAACACAAGTGCGAAAAGTGGTTTTTCAACACTATCACAAGTGCAAAAAGTGTTTTTTCCACACTAATACAAGTGCAAAAGTGGTTTCCTGCACCAACACAAGTGCGAAAAGTGGTTTTTCAACACTAACACAAATGCGAAAAGTGGTTTTCCAACACTAACACAAGTGCGAAAAGTGGTTTTTCCACACTAATACAAGTGCAATAGTGGTTTCCTGCACCAACACAAGTGCGAAAAGTGGTTTTTCAACACTATCAACAGTGCAAAAAGTGTTTTTTCCACACTAATACAAGTGCAAAAGTGGTTTCCTGCACCAACACAAGTGCGAAAAGTGGTTTTTCAACACTAACACAAGTGCGAAAAGTGGTTTTTCAACACTAACACAAGTGCGAAAAGTGGTTTTTCAACACTAACACAAGTGCGAAAAGTGTTTTTTCCACACTAATACAAGTGCAAAAGTGGTTTCCTGCACCAACACAAGTGCGAAAAGTGGTTTTTCAACACTAACACAAGTGCGAAAAGTGGTTTTTCAACACTAACACAAGTGCGAAAAGTGGTTTTTCAACACTATCACAAGTGCAAAAAGTGTTTTTTCCACACTAATACAAGTGCAAAAGTGGTTTCCTGCACCAACACATGTGCGAAAAGTGGTTTTTCAACACTAACAAAAGTGCGAAAAGTGGTTTTTCAACACTAACACAAGTGCGAAAAGTGGTTTTTCCACACTAATACAAGTGCAAAAGTGGTTTCCTGCACCAACACAAGTGCGAAAAGTGGTTTTTCAACACTAACACAAGTGCAAAAAGTGGTTTTTCAACACTAACACAAGTGCGAAAAGTGGTTTTTCAACACTAACACAAGAGCGAAAAGTGTTTTTTCCACACTAATACAAGTGCAAAAGTGGTTTCCTGCACCAACAAAAGTGCGAAAAGTGGTTTTTCAACACTAACACAAGTGCGAAAAGTGGTTTTTCAACACTAACACAAGTGCGAAAAGTGGTTTTTCAACACTAACACAAGTGCGAAAAGTGGTTTTTCAACACTAACACAAGTGCAAAAAGTGTTTTTTCCACACTAATACAAGTGCAAAAGTGGTTTCCTGCACCAACACAACTGCGAAAAGTGGTTTTTCAACACTAACACAAGTGCGAAAAGTGGTTTTTCAACATTAACACAAGTGCCAAAAGTGGCTTTTCCACACTAATACAAGTGCAAAAGTGGTTTCCTGCACCAACACAAGTGCGAAAAGTTGTCTTTCAACACTAACACAAGTGTGAAAAGTGGTTTTTCCACACTAATACAAGTGCAAAAGTGGTTTCCTGCACCAACACAAGTGCGAAAAGTGGTTTTTCAACACTAACACAAGTGCGAAAAGTGGTTTTTCAACACTATCACAAGTGCAAAAAGTGTTTTTTCCACACTAATACAAGTGCAAAAGTGGTTTCCTGCACCAACACAAGTGCGAAAAGTGGTTTTTCAACACTAACACAAATGCGAAAAGTGGTTTTCCAACACTAACACAAGTGCGAAAAGTGGTTTTCCACACTAATACAAGTACAATAGTGGTTTCCTGCACCAACACAAGTGCGAAAAGTGGTTTTTCAACACTATCAAAAGTGCAAAAAGTGTTTTTTCCACACTAATACAAGTGCAAAAGTGGTTTCCTGCACCAACACAAGTGCGAAAAGTGGTTTTTCAACACTAACACAAGTGCGAAAAGTGGTTTTTCAACACTAACACAAGTGCGAAAAGTGGTTTTTCAACACTAACACAAGTGCGAAAAGTGTTTTTTCCACACTAATACAAGTGCAAAAGTGGTTTCCTGCACCAACACAAGTGCGAAAAGTGGTTTTTCAACACTAACACAAGTGCGAAAAGTGGTTTTTCAACACTAACACAAGTGCGAAAAGTGGTTTTTCAACACTATCACAAGTACAAAAAGTGTTTTTTCCACACTAATACAAGTGCAAAAGTGGTTTCCTGCACCAACACATGTGCGAAAAGTGGTTTTTCAACACTAACACAAGTGCGAAAAGTGGTTTTTCAACACTAACACAAGTGCGAAAAGTGGTTTTTCCACACTAATACAAGTGCAAAAGTGGTTTCCTGCACCAACACAAGTGCGAAAAGTGGTTTTTCAACACTAACACAAGTGCAAAAAGTGGTTTTTCAACACTAACACAAGTGCGAAAAGTGGTTTTTCAACACTAACACAAGAGCGAAAAGTGTTTTTTCCACACTAATACAAGTGCAAAAGTGGTTTCCTGCACCAACACAAGTGCGAAAAGTGGTTTTTCAACACTAACACAAGTGCAAAAAGTGGTTTTTCAACACTAACACAAGTGCGAAAAGTGGTTTTTCAACACTAACACAAGTGCGAAAAGTGATTTTTCCACACTAATACAAGTGCAAAAGTGGTTTCCTGCACCAACACAAGTGCGAAAAGTGGTTTTTCAACACTAACACAAGTGCGAAAAGTGGTTTTTCAACACTAACACAAGTGCGAAAAGTGTTTTTTCCACACTAATACAAGTGCAAAAGTGGTTTCCTGCACCAACACAAGTGCGAAAAGTGGTTTTTCAACACTAACACAAGTGTGAAAAGTGATTTTTCAACACTAACACAAGTGCGAAAAGTGTTTTTTCCACACTAATACGAGTGCAAAAGTGGTTTCCTGCACCAACACAAGTGCGAAAAGTGGTTTTTCAACACTAACAAAAGTGCGAAAAGTGGTTTTTCAACACTAACACAAGTGCGAAAAGTGGTTTTTCCACACTAATACAAGTGCAAAAGAGGTTTCCTGCACCAACACAAGTGCGAAAAGTGGTTTTTCAAAACTAACACAAGTGCGAAAAGTGGTTTTTCAACACTAACACAAGTGCGAAAAGTGGTTTTTCAACACTAACACAAGTGCGAAAAGTGTTTTTTCCACACTAATACAAGTGGAAAAGTGGTTTCCTGCACCAACACAAATGCGAAAAGTGGTTTTTCAACACTAACACAAGTGCGAAAAGTGGTTTTACAACACTAACACAAGTGCGAAAAGTTGTTTTTCAACACTAACACAAGTGTGAAAAGTGGTTTTTCCACACTAATACAAGTGCAAAAGTGGTTTCCTGCACCAACACAAGTGCGAAAAGTGGTTTTTCAACACTAACACAAGTGCGAAAAGTGGTTTTTCAACACTAACACAAGTGCGAAAAGTGTTTTTGCTACACTAATACAAGTGCAAAAGTGGTTTCCTGCACCAACACAAGTGCGAAAAGTGGTTTTTCAACACTAACACAAGTGCGAAAAGTGGTTTTTCAACACTATCACAAGTGCGAAAAGTGTTTTTTCCACACTAATACAAGTGCAAAAGTGGTTTCCTGCACCAACACAAGTGCGAAAAGTGGTTTTTCAACACTAACACAAGTGCTAAAAGTGGTTTTTCAACACTATCACAAGTGCAAAAAGTGTTTTTTCCACACTAATACAAGTGCAAAAGTGGTTTCCTGCACCAACACAAGTGCGAAAAGTGGTTTTTCAACACTAACACAAGTGCGAAAAGTGGTTTTTCAACACTAACACAAGTGCGAAAAGTGGTTTTTCAACATTAACACAAGTGCGAAAAGTGGTTTTTCAACATTAACACAAGTGCAAAAAGTGTTTTTTCCACACTAATACAAGTGCAAAAGTGGTTTCCTGCACCAACACAAGTGCGAAAAGTGGTTTTTCAACACTAACACAAGTGCGAAAAGTGGTTTTTCAACACTAACACAAGTGCGAAAAGTGGTTTTTCAACACTAACACATGTGCGAAAAGTGGTTTTTCCACACTAATACAAGTGCAAAAGTGGATTCCTGCACCAACACAAGTGCGAAAAGTGGTTTTACAACACTAACACAAGTGCGAAAAGTGGCTTTTCAACACTAACACAAGTGCGAAAAGTGGTTTTTCAACACTAATACAAGTGGAAAAGTGGTTTCCTGCACCAACACAAGTGCGAAAAGTGGTTTTACAACACTAACACAAGTGCGAAAAGTGGCTTTTCAACACTAACACAAGTGCGAAAAGTGGTTTTTCCACACTAATACAAGTGCAAAAGTGGTTTCCTGCACCAACACAAGTGCGAAAAGTGGTTTTTCAACACTAACACAAGTGCGAAAAGTGGTTTTTCAACACCAACACAAGTGCGAAAAGTTGTTTTTCAACACTAACACAAATGTGAAAACTGGTTTTTCCACACTAATACAAGTGCAAAAGTGGTTTCCTGCACCAACACAAGTGCGAAAAGTGGTTTTTCAACATGAACACAAGTGCGAAAAGTGGCTTTTCAACACTAACACAAGTGCAAAAAGTGGTTTTTCCACACTAATACAAGTGCAAAAGTGGTTTCCTGCACCAACACAAGTGCGAAAAGTGGTTTTTCAACACTAACACAAGTGCGAAAAGTGGTTTTTCAACACTAACACAAGTGCGAAAAGTGGTTTTTCAACATTAACACAAGTGCGAAAAGTGTTTTTTCCACACTAATACAAGTGCAAAAGTGGTTTCCTGCACCAACACAAGTGCGAAAAGTGGTTTTTCAACACTAACACAAGTGCGAAAAGTGGTTTTTCAACACTAACACAAGTGCGAAAAGTGGTTTTTCAACACTAACACAAGTGCGAAAAGTGGTTTTTCCACACTAATACAAGTGCAAAAGTGGTTTCCTGCACCAACACAAGTGCGAAAAGTGGTTTTTCAACACTAACAAAAGTGCGAAAAGTGGTTTTTCAACACTATCACAAGTGCAAAAAGTCTTTTTTCCACACTAATACAAGTGCAAAAGTGGTTTCCTGCACCAAACACAAGTGCGAAAAGTGGTTTTACAACACTAACACAAGTGCAAAAAGTGGCTTTTCAACACTAACACAAGTGCGAAAAGTGGTTTTTCCACACTAATACAAGTGCAAAAGTGGTTTCCTGCACCAACACAAGTGCGAAAAGTGGTTTTTCAACACTAACACAAGTGCGAAAAGTGGTTTTTCAACACTAACACAAGTGCGAAAAGTGATTTTTCAACACTAACACAAGTGCGAAAAGTGTTTTTTCCACACTAATACAAGTGCAAAAGTGGTTTCCTGCACCAACACAAGTGTGAAAAGTGGTTTTTCAACACTAACACAAGTGCGAAAAGTGGTTTTTCAACACTAACACAAGTGCGAAAAGTGTTTTTTCCACACTAATACAAGTGCAAAAGTGGTTTGCTGCACCAACACGAGTGCGAAAAGTGGTTTTTCAACACTAACACAAGTGCGAAAAGTGGTTTTTCAACACTAACACAAGTGCGAAAAGTGGTTTTTCAACACTAACACAAGTGCGAAAAGTGGTTTTTCAACACTAACACAAGTGCGAAAAGTGGTTTTTCCACACTAATACAAGTGCAAAAGTGGTTTCCTGCACCAACACAACTGCGAAAAGTGGTTTTTCAACACTAACACAAGTGCGAAAAGTGGTTTTTCAACACTAACACAAGTGCCAAAAGTGGCTTTTCCACACTAATACAAGTGCAAAAGTGGTTTCCTGCACCAACACAAGTGCGAAAAGTTGTATTTCAACACTAACACAAGTGTGAAAAGTAGTTTTTCCACACTAATACAAGTGCAAAAGTGGTTTCCTGCACCAACACAAGTGCGAAAAGTGGTTTTTCAACACTAACACAAGTGCGAAAAGTGGTTTTTCAACACTATCACAAGTGCAAAAAGTGGTTTTTCCACACTAATACAAGTGCAAAAGTGGTTTCCTGCACCAACACAAGTGCGAAAAGTGGTTTTTCAACACTAACACAAGTGCAAAAAGTGGTTTTTCAACATTAACACAAGTGCGAAAAGTGGTTTTTCAACACTAACACAAGAGCGAAAAGTGTTTTTTCCACACTAATACAAGTGCAAAAGTGGTTTCCTGCACCAACACAAGTGCGAAAAGTGGTTTTTCAACACTAACACAAGTGCAAAAAGTGGTTTTTCAACACTAACACAAGTGCGAAAAGTGGTTTTTCAACACTAACACAAGTGCGAAAAGTGATTTTTCCACACTAATACAAGTGCAAAAGTGGTTTCCTGCACCAACACAAGTGCGAAAAGTGGTTTTTCAACACTAACACAAGTGCGAAAAGTGGTTTTTCAACACTAACACAAGTGCGAAAAGTGTTTTTTCCACACTAATACAAGTGCAAAAGTGGTTTCCTGCACCAACACAAGTGCGAAAAGTGGTTTTTCAACACTAACACAAGTGCGAAAAGTGATTTTTCAACACTAACACAAGTGCGAAAAGTGTTTTTTCCACACTAATACGAGTGCAAAAGTGGTTTCCTGCACCAACACAAGTGCGAAAAGTGGTTTTTCAACACTAACAAAAGTGCGAAAAGTGGTTTTTCAACACTAACACAAGTGCGAAAAGTGGTTTTTCCACACTAATACAAGTGCAAAAGAGGTTTCCTGCACCAACACAAGTGCGAAAAGTGGTTTTTCAAAACTAACACAAGTGCGAAAAGTGGTTTTTCAACACTAACACAAGTGCGAAAAGTGGTTTTTCAACACTAACACAAGTGCGAAAAGTGTTTTTTCCACACTAATACAAGTGCAAAAGTGGTTTCCTGCAGCAACACAAATGCGAAAAGTGGTTTTTCAACACCAACACAAGTGCGAAAAGTGGTTTTACAACACTAACACAAGTGCGAAAAGTTGTTTTTCAACACTAACACAAGTGTGAAAAGTGGTTTTTCCACACTAATACAAGTGCAAAAGTGGTTTCCTGCACCAACACAAGTGCGAAAAGTGGTTTTTCAACACTAACACAAGTGCGAAAAGTGGCTTTTCAACACTAACACAAGTGCAAAAAGTGGTTTTTCCACACTAATACAAGTGCAAAAGTGGTTCCTGCACCAACACAAGTGCGAAAAGTGGTTTTTCAACACTAACACAAGTGCGAAAAGTGGTTTTTCAACACTAACACAAGTGCGAAAAGTGTTTTTGCTACACTAATACAAGTGCAAAAGTGGTTTCCTGCACCAACACAAGTGCGAAAAGTGGTTTTTCAACACTAACACAAGTGCGAAAAGTGGTTTTTCAACACTATCACAAGTGCGAAAAGTGTTTTTTCCACACTAATACAAGTGCAAAAGTGGTTTCCTGCACCAACACAAGTGCGAAAAGTGGTTTTTCAACACTAACACAAGTGCTAAAAGTGGTTTTTCAACACTATCACAAGTGCAAAAAGTGTTTTTTCCACACTAATACAAGTGCAAAAGTGGTTTCCTGCACCAACACAAGTGCGAAAAGTGGTTTTTCAACACTAACACAAGTGCGAAAAGTGGTTTTTCAACACTAACACAAGTGCGAAAAGTGGTTTTTCAACATTAACACAAGTGCGAAAAGTGGTTTTTCAACATTAACACAAGTGCGAAAAGTGTTTTTTCCACACTAATACAAGTGCAAAAGTGGTTTCCTGCACCAACACAAGTGCGAAAATTGGTTTTTCAACACTAACACAAGTGCGAAAAGTGGTTTTTCAACACTAACACAAGTGCGAAAAGTGGTTTTTCAACACTAACACATGTGCGAAAAGTGGTTTTTCCACACTAATACAAGTGCAAAAGTGGATTCCTGCACCAACACAAGTGCGAAAAGTGGTTTTACAACACTAACACAAGTGCGAAAAGTGGCTTTTCAACACTAACACAAGTGCGAAAAGTGGTTTTTCAACACTAATACAAGTGGAAAAGTGGTTTCCTGCACCAACACAAGTGCGAAAAGTGGTTTTGCAACACTAACACAAGTGCGAAAAGTGGCTTTTCAACACTAACACAAGTGCGAAAAGTGGTTTTTCCACACTAATACAAGTGCAAAAGTGGTTTCCTGCACCAACACAAGTGCGAAAAGTGGTTTTTCAACACTAACACAAGTGCGAAAAGTGGTTTTTCAACACCAACACAAGTGCGAAAAGTTGTTTTTCAACACTAACACAAATGTGAAAACTGGTTTTTCCACACTAATACAAGTGCAAAAGTGGTTTCCTGCACCAACACAAGTGCGAAAAGTGGTTTTTCAACACGAACACAAGTGCGAAAAGTGGCTTTTCAACACTAACACAAGTGCAAAAAGTGGTTTTTCCACACTAATACAAGTGCAAAAGTGGTTTCCTGCACCAACACATGTGCGAAAAGTGGTTTTTCAACACGAACACAAGTGCAAAAAGTGGTTTTTCAACACTAACACAAGTGCGAAAAGTGGTTTTTCAACACTATCACAAGTGCAAAAAGTGTTTTTTCCACACTAATACAAGTGCAAAAGTGGTTTCCTGCACCAACACAAGTGCGAAAAGTGGTTTTTCAACACTAACACAAGTGCGAAAAGTGGTTTTTCAACACTAACACAAGTGCGAAAAGTGGTTTTTCAACATTAACACAAGTGCGAAAAGTGTTTTTTCCACACTAATACAAGTGCAAAAGTGGTTTCCTGCACCAACACAAGTGCGAAAAGTGGTTTTTCAACACTAACACAAGTGCGAAAAGTGGTTTTTCAACACTAACACAAGTGCGAAAAGTGGTTTTTCAACACTAACACAAGTGCGAAAAGTGGTTTTTTCCACACTAATACAAGTGCAAAAGTGGTTTCCTGCACCAACACAAGTGCGAAAAGTGGTTTTTCAACACTAACAAAAGTGCGAAAAGTGGTTTTTCAACACTATCACAAGTGCAAAAAGTCTTTTTTCCACACTAATACAAGTGCAAAAGTGGTTTCCTGCACCAACACAAGTGCGAAAAGTGGTTTTACAACACTAACACAAGTGCAAAAAGTGGCTTTTCAACACTAACACAAGTGCGAAAAGTGGTTTTTCCACACTAATACAAGTGCAAAAGTGATTTCCTGCACCAACACAAGTGCGAAAAGTGGTTTTTCAACACTAACACAAGCGCGAAAAGTGGTTTTTCAACACTAACACAAGTGCGAAAAGTGATTTTTCAACACTAACACAAGTGCGAAAAGTGTTTTTTCCACACTAATACAAGTGCAAAAGTGGTTTCCTGCACCAACACAAGTGTGAAAAGTGGTTTTTCAACACTAACACAAGTGCGAAAAGTGGTTTTTCAACACTAACACAAGTGCGAAAAGTGTTTTTTCCACACTAATACAAGTGCAAAAGTGGTTTGCTGCACCAACACGAGTGCGAAAAGTGGTTTTTCAACACTAACACAAGTGCGAAAAGTGGTTTTTCAACACTAACACAAGTGCGAAAAGTGGTTTTTCAACACTAACACAAGTGCGAAAAGTGGTTTTTCAACACTAACACAAGTGCGAAAAGTGGTTTTTCCACACTAATACAAGTGCAAAAGTGGTTTCCTGCACCAACACAACTGCGAAAAGTGGTTTTTCAACACTAACACAAGTGCGAAAAGTGGTTTTTCAACACTAACACAAGTGCCAAAAGTGGCTTTTCCACACTAATACAAGTGCAAAAGTGGTTTCCTGCACCAACACAAGTGCGAAAAGTTGTATTTCAACACTAACACAAGTGTGAAAAGTAGTTTTTCCACACTAATACAAGTGCAAAAGTGGTTTCCTGCACCAACACAAGTGCGAAAAGTGGTTTTTCAACACTAACACAAGTGCGAAAAGTGGTTTTTCAACACTATCACAAGTGCAAAAAGTGTTTTTTCCACACTAATACAAGTGCAAAAGTGGTTTCCTGCACCAACACAAGTGCGAAAAGTGGTTTTTCAACACTAACACAAATGCGAAAAGTGGTTTTCCAACACTAACACAAGTGCGAAAAGTGGTTTTTCCACACTAATACAAGTGCAATAGTGGTTTCCTGCACAAACACAAGTGCGAAAAGTGGTTTTTCAACACTATCAAAAGTGCAAAAAGTGTTTTTTCCACACTAATACAAGTGCAAAAGTGGTTTCCTGCACCAACACAAGTGCGAAAAGTGGTTTTTCAACACTAACACAAGTGCGAAAAGTGGTTTTTCAACACTAACACAAGTGCGAAAAGTGGTTTTTCAACACTAACACAAGTGCGAAAAGTGTTTTTTCCACACTAATACAAGTGCAAAAGTGGTTTCCTGCACCAACACAAGTGCGAAAAGTGGTTTTTCAACACTAACACAAGTGCGTAAAGTGGTTTTTCAACACTAACACAAGTGCGAAAAGTGGTTTTTCAACACTATCACAAGTGCAAAAAGTGTTTTTTCCACACTAATACAAGTGCAAAATTGGTTTCCTGCACTAACACAAGTGCGAAAAGTGGTTTTTCCACACTAATACAAGTGCAAAAGTGGTTTCCTGCACCAACACAAGTGCGAAAAGTGGTTTTTCAACACTAACACAAGTGCAAAAAGTGGTTTTTCAACACTAACACAAGTGCGAAAAGTGGTTTTTCAACACTAACACAAGAGCGAAAAGTGTTTTTCCACACTAATACAAGTGCAAAAGTGGTTTCCTGCACCAACACAAGTGCGAAAATTGGTTTTTCAACACTAACACAAGTGCGAAAAGTGGTTTTTCAACACTAACACAAGTGCGAAAAGTGGTTTTTCAACACTAACACAACTGCGAAAAGTGATTTTTCCACACTAATACAAGTGCAAAAGTGGTTTCCTGCACCAACACAAGTGCGAAAAGTGGTTTTTCAACACTAACACAAGTGCGAAAAGTGGTTTTTCAACACTAACACAAGTGCGAAAAGTGGTTTTTCAACACTAACACAAGTGCGAAAAGTGTTTTTTCCACGAAAAGTGTGTTAGTGTTTCAACACTAACACAAGTGCAAAAGTGGTTTCCTGCACCAACACAAGTGCAAAAAGTGGTTTTTCATCACTAACACAAGTGCGAAAAGTGGTTTTTCAACACTACCACAAGTGCAAAAAGTGTTTTTCCACACTAATACAAGTGCAAAAGTGGTTTCCTGCTCCAACACAAGTGCAAAAAGTGGTTTTTCAACACTAACACAAGTGCGAAAAGTGGTTTTTCAACACTATCACAAGTGCAAAAAGTGTTTTTTCCACACTAATACAAGTGCAAAAGTGGTTTCCTGCACCAACACAAGTGCAAAAAGTGGTTTTTCAACACTAACACAAGTGCGAAAAGTGGTTTTTCAACACTAACACAAGAGCGAAAAGTGTTTTTTCCACACTAATACAAGTGCAAAAGTGGTTTCCTGCACCAACACAAGTGCGAAAAGTGGTTTTTCAACACTAACACAAGTGCGAAAAGTTGTTTTTCAACACTAACACAAGTGTGAAAAGTGGTTTTTCAACACTAACACAAGTGTGAAAAGTGATTTTTCCACACTAATACAAGTGCAAAAGTGGTTTCCTGCACAAACACAAGTGCGAAAAGTGGTTTTCAACACTAACAAAAGTGCGAAAAGTGGTTTTTCAACACTATCACAAGTGCAAAAAGTCTTTATTCCACACTAATACAAGTGCAAAAGTGGTTTCCTGCACCAACACAAGTGCGAAAAGTGGTTTTTCAACACTAACACATGTGCGAAAAGTGTTTTTTCCACACTAATACAAGTGCAAAAGTGGTTTCCTGCACCAACACAAGTGCGAAAAGTGGTTTTTCAACACTAACACAAGTGCGAAAAGTGGTTTTTCAACACTAACACAAGTGCGAAAAGTGGTTTTTCAACACTATCACAAGTGCGAAAAGTGTTTTTTCCACACTAATACAAGTGCAAAAGTGGTTTCCTGCACCAACACATGTGCGAAAAGTGGTTTTTCAACACTAACACAAGTGCGAAAAGTGGTTTTTCAACACTAACACAAGTGCGAAAAGTGGTTTTTCAACACTAACACAAGTGCGAAAAGTGATTTTTCCACACTAATACAAGTGCAAAAGTGGTTTCCTGCACCAACACAAGTGCGAAAAGTGGTTTTTCAACACTAACACAAGTGCGAAAAGTGGTTTTTCAACACTAACACAAGTGCGAAAAGTGGTTTTTCAACACTAACACAAGTGCGAAAAGTGGTTTTTCAACACTAACACAAGTGCGAAAAGTGGTTTCCTGCACCAACACAAGTGCAAAAAGTGGTTTTTCAACACTAACACAAGTGCGAAAAGTGGTTTTTCAACACTACCACAAGTGCAAAAAGTGTTTTTCCACACTAATACAAGTGCAAAAGTGGTTTCCTGCACCAACACAAGTGCAAAAAGTGGTTTTTCAACACTAACACAAGTGCGAAAAGTGGTTTTTCAACACTACCACAAGTGCAAAAAGTGTTTTTTCCACACTAATACAAGTGCAAAAGTGGTTTCCTGCACCAACACAAGTGCGAAAAGTGGTTTTTCAACACTAACACAAGTGCGAAAAGTGGTTTTTCAACACTAACACAAGTGCGAAAAGTGGTTTTTCAACACTATCACAAGTGCAAAAAGTGTTTTTTCCACACTAATACAAGTGCAAAAGTGGTTTCCTGCACCAACACAAGTGCGAAAAGTGGTTTTTCAACACTAACACAAATGCGAAAAGTGGTTTTCCAACACTAACACAAGTGTGGAAAGTGGTTTTCCACACTAATACAAGTGCAATAGTGGTTTCCTGCACCAACACAAGTGCGAAAAGTGGTTTTTCAACACTATCAAAAGTGCAAAAAGTGTTTTTTCCACACTAATACAAGTGCAAAAGTGGTTTCCTGCACCAACACAAGTGCGAAAAGTGGTTTTTCAACACTAACACAAGTGCGAAAAGTGGTTTTTCAACACTAACACAAGTGCGAAAAGTGGTTTTTCAACACTAACACAAGTGCGAAAAGTGTTTTTTCCACACTAATACAAGTGCAAAAGTGGTTTCCTGCACCAACACAAGTGCGAAAAGTGGTTTTTCAACACTAACACAAGTGCGAAAAGTGGTTTTTCAACACTAACACAAGTGCGAAAAGTGGTTTTTCAACACTATCACAAGTACAAAAAGTGTTTTTTCCACACTAATACAAGTGCAAAAGTGGTTTCCTGCACCAACACATGTACGAAAAGTGGTTTTTCAACACTAACACAAGTGCGAAAAGTGGTTTTTCAACACTAACACAAGTGCGAAAAGTGGTTTTTCCACACTAATACAAGTGCAAAAGTGGTTTCCTGCACCAACACAAGTGCGAAAAGTGGTTTTTCAACACTAACACAAGTGCAAAAAGTGGTTTTTCAACACTAACACAAGTGCGAAAAGTGGTTTTTCAACACTAACACAAGAGCGAAAAGTGTTATTTCCACACTAATACAAGTGCAAAAGTGGTTTCCTGCACCAACACAAGTGCGAAAAGTGGTTTTTCAACACTAACACAAGTGCGAAAAGTGGTTTTTCAACACTAACACAAGTGCGAAAAGTGGTTTTTCAACACTAACACAAGTGCGAAAAGTGATTTTTCCACACTAATACAAGTGCAAAAGTGGTTTCCTGCACCAACACAAGTGCGAAAAGTGGTTTTTCAACACTAACACAAGTGCGAAAAGTGGTTTTTCAACACTAACACAAGTGCGAAAAGTGTTTTTTCCACACTAATACAAGTGCAAAAGTGGTTTCCTGCACCAACACAAGTGCGAAAAGTGGTTTTTCAACACTAACACAAGTGCGAAAAGTGATTTTTCAACACTAACACAAGTGCGAAAAGTGTTTTTTCCACACTAATACGAGTGCAAAAGTGGTTCCCTGCACCAACACAAGTGCGAAAAGTGGTTTTTCAACACTAACAAAAGTGCGAAAAGTGGTTTTTCAACACTAACACAAGTGCGAAAAGTGGTTTTTCCACACTAATACAAGTGCAAAAGAGGTTTCCTGCACCAACACAAGTGCGAAAAGTGGTTTTTCAAAACTAACACAAGTGCGAAAAGTGGTTTTTCAACACTAACACAAGTGCGAAAATTGGTTTTTCAACACTAACACAAGTGCGAAAAGTGTTTTTTCCACACTAATACAAGTGCAAAAGTGGTTTCCTGCACCAACACAAATGCGAAAAGTGGTTTTTCAAAACTAACACAAGTGCGAAAAGTGGTTTTTCAACACTAACACAAGTGCGAAAAGTGGTTTTTCAACACTAACACAAGTGCGAAAAGTGGTTTTTCAACACTAACACAAGTGCGAAAAGTGGTTTTTCCACACTAATACAAGTGCAATAGTGGTTTCCTGCACCAACACAAGTGCGAAAAGTGGTTTTTCAACACTATCAAAAGTGCAAAAAGTGTTTTTTCCACACTAATACAAGTGCAAAAGTGGTTTCCTGCACCAACACAAGTGCGAAAAGTGGTTTTTCAACACTAACACAAGTGCGAAAAGTGGTTTTTCAACACTAACACAAGTGCGAAAAGTGGTTTTTCAACACTAACACAAGTGCGAAAAGTGTTTTTTCCACACTAATACAAGTGCAAAAGTGGTTTCCTGCACCAACACAAGTGCGAAAAGTGGTTTTTCAACACTAACACAAGTGCGAAAAGTGGTTTTTCAACACTAACACAAGTGCGAAAAGTGGTTTTTCAACACTATCACAAGTACAAAAAGTGTTTTTTCCACACTAATACAAGTGCAAAAGTGGTTTCCTGCACCAACACATGTACGAAAAGTGGTTTTTCAACACTAACACAAGTGCGAAAAGTGGTTTTTCAACACTAACACAAGTGCGAAAAGTGGTTTTTCCACACTAATACAAGTGCAAAAGTGGTTTCCTGCACCAACACAAGTGCGAAAAGTGGTTTTTCAACACTAACACAAGTGCGAAAAGTGGTTTTTCAACACTAACACAAGTGCGAAAAGTGGTTTTTCAACACTAACACAAGTGCGAAAAGTGGTTTTTCCACACTAATACAAGTGCAAAAGTGGTTTCCTGCACCAACACAACTGCAAAAAGTGGTTTTTCAACACTAACACAAGTGCGAAAAGTGGTTTTTCAACACTAACACAAGTGCCAAAAGTGGCTTTTCCACACTAATACAAGTGCAAAAGTGGTTTCCTGCACCAACACAAGTGCGAAAAGTTGTATTTCAACACTAACACAAGTGTGAAAAGTAGTTTTTCCACACTAATACAAGTGCAAAAGTGGTTTCCTGCACCAACACAAGTGCGAAAAGTGGTTTTTCAACACTAACACAAGTGCGAAAAGTGGTTTTTCAACACTATCACAAGTGCAAAAAGTGTTTTTTCCACACTAATACAAGTGCAAAAGTGGTTTCCTGCACCAACACAAGTGCGAAAAGTGGTTTTTCAACACTAACACAAATGCGAAAAGTGGTTTTCCAACACTAACACAAGTGCGAAAAGTGGTTTTTCCACACTAATACAAGTGCAATAGTGGTTTCCTGCACAAACACAAGTGCGAAAAGTGGTTTTTCAACACTATCAAAAGTGCAAAAAGTGTTTTTTCCACACTAATACAAGTGCAAAAGTGGTTTCCTGCACCAACACAAGTGCGAAAAGTGGTTTTTCAACACTAACACAAGTGCGAAAAGTGGTTTTTCAACACTAACACAAGTGCGAAAAGTGGTTTTTCAACACTAACACAAGTGCGAAAAGTGTTTTTTCCACACTAATACAAGTGCAAAAGTGGTTTCCTGCACCAACACAAGTGCGAAATGTGGTTTTTCAACACTAACACAAGTGCGTAAAGTGGTTTTTCAACACTAACACAAGTGCGAAAAGTGGTTTTTCAACACTATCACAAGTGCAAAAAGTGTTTTTTCCACACTAATACAAGTGCAAAATTGGTTTCCTGCACTAACACAAGTGCGAAAAGTGGTTTTTCCACACTAATACAAGTGCAAAAGTGGTTTCCTGCACCAACACAAGTGCGAAAAGTGGTTTTTCAACACTAACACAAGTGCAAAAAGTGGTTTTTCAACACTAACACAAGTGCGAAAAGTGGTTTTTCAACACTAACACAAGAGCGAAAAGTGTTTTTCCACACTAATACAAGTGCAAAAGTGGTTTCCTGCACCAACACAAGTGCGAAAATTGGTTTTTCAACACTAACACAAGTGCGAAAAGTGGTTTTTCAACACTAACACAAGTGCGAAAAGTGGTTTTTCAACACTAACACAACTGCGAAAAGTGATTTTTCCACACTAATACAAGTGCAAAAGTGGTTTCCTGCACCAACACAAGTGCGAAAAGTGGTTTTTCAACACTAACACAAGTGCGAAAAGTGGTTTTTCAACACTAACACAAGTGCGAAAAGTTGTTTTTCAACACTAACACAAGTGTGAAAAGTGGTTTTTCAACACTAACACAAGTGTGAAAAGTGATTTTTCCACACTAATACAAGTGCAAAAGTGGTTTCCTGCACAAACACAAGTGCGAAAAGTGGTTTTCAACACTAACAAAAGTGCGAAAAGTGGTTTTTCAACACTATCACAAGTGCAAAAAGTCTTTATTCCACACTAATACAAGTGCAAAAGTGGTTTCCTGCACCAACACAAGTGCGAAAAGTGGTTTTTCAACACTAACACATGTGCGAAAAGTGTTTTTTCCACACTAATACAAGTGCAAAAGTGGTTTCCTGCACCAACACAAGTGCGAAAAGTGGTTTTTCAACACTAACACAAGTGCGAAAAGTGGTTTTTCAACACTAACACAAGTGCGAAAAGTGGTTTTTCAACACTATCACAAGTGCGAAAAGTGTTTTTTCCACACTAATACAAGTGCAAAAGTGGTTTCCTGCACCAACACATGTGCGAAAAGTGGTTTTTCAACACTAACACAAGTGCGAAAAGTGGTTTTTCAACACTAACACAAGTGCGAAAAGTGGTTTTTCAACACTAACACAAGTGCGAAAAGTGATTTTTCCACACTAATACAAGTGCAAAAGTGGTTTCCTGCACCAACACAAGTGCGAAAAGTGGTTTTTCAACACTAACACAAGTGCGAAAAGTGGTTTTTCAACACTAACACAAGTGCGAAAAGTGGTTTTTCAACACTAACACAAGTGCGAAAAGTGGTTTTTCAACACTAACACAAGTGCGAAAAGTGGTTTCCTGCACCAACACAAGTGCAAAAAGTGGTTTTTCAACACTAACACAAGTGCGAAAAGTGGTTTTTCAACACTACCACAAGTGCAAAAAGTGTTTTTCCACACTAATACAAGTGCAAAAGTGGTTTCCTGCACCAACACAAGTGCAAAAAGTGGTTTTTCAACACTAACACAAGTGCGAAAAGTGGTTTTTCCACACTAATACAAGTGCAAAAGTGGTTTCCTGCACCAACACAAGTGCGAAAAGTGGTTTTTCAACACTAACACAAGTGCGAAAAGTGGTTTTTCAACACTAACACAAGTGCGAAAAGTGGTTTTTCAACACTATCACAAGTGCAAAAAGTGTTTTTTCCACACTAATACAAGTGCAAAAGTGGTTTCCTGCACCAACACAAGTGCGAAAAGTGGTTTTTCAACACTAACACAAATGCGAAAAGTGGTTTTCCAACACTAACACAAGTGTGAAAAGTGGTTTTCCACACTAATACAAGTGCAATAGTGGTTTCCTGCACCAACACAAGTGCGAAAAGTGGTTTTTCAACACTATCAAAAGTGCAAAAAGTGTTTTTTCCACACTAATACAAGTGCAAAAGTGGTTTCCTGCACCAACACAAGTGCGAAAAGTGGTTTTTCAACACTAACACAAGTGCGAAAAGTGGTTTTTCAACACTAACACAAGTGCGAAAAGTGGTTTTTCAACACTAACACAAGTGCGAAAAGTGTTTTTTCCACACTAATACAAGTGCAAAAGTGGTTTCCTGCACCAACACAAGTGCGAAAAGTGGTTTTTCAACACTAACACAAGTGCGAAAAGTGGTTTTTCAACACTAACACAAGTGCGAAAAGTGGTTTTTCAACACTATCACAAGTACAAAAAGTGTTTTTTCCACACTAATACAAGTGCAAAAGTGGTTTCCTGCACCAACACATGTACGAAAAGTGGTTTTTCAACACTAACACAAGTGCGAAAAGTGGTTTTTCAACACTAACACAAGTGCGAAAAGTGGTTTTTCCACACTAATACAAGTGCAAAAGTGGTTTCCTGCACCAACACAAGTGCGAAAAGTGGTTTTTCAACACTAACACAAGTGCAAAAAGTGGTTTTTCAACACTAACACAAGTGCGAAAAGTGGTTTTTCAACACTAACACAAGAGCGAAAAGTGTTATTTCCACACTAATACAAGTGCAAAAGTGGTTTCCTGCACCAACACAAGTGCGAAAAGTGGTTTTTCAACACTAACACAAGTGCGAAAAGTGGTTTTTCAACACTAACACAAGTGCGAAAAGTGGTTTTTCAACACTAACACAAGTGCGAAAAGTGATTTTTCCACACTAATACAAGTGCAAAAGTGGTTTCCTGCACCAACACAAGTGCGAAAAGTGGTTTTTCAACACTAACACAAGTGCGAAAAGTGGTTTTTCAACACTAACACAAGTGCGAAAAGTGTTTTTTCCACACTAATACAAGTGCAAAAGTGGTTTCCTGCACCAACACAAGTGCGAAAAGTGGTTTTTCAACACTAACACAAGTGCGAAAAGTGATTTTTCAACACTAACACAAGTGCGAAAAGTGTTTTTTCCACACTAATACGAGTGCAAAAGTGGTTTCCTGCACCAACACAAGTGCGAAAAGTGGTTTTTCAACACTAACAAAAGTGCGAAAAGTGGTTTTTCAACACTAACACAAGTGCGAAAAGTGGTTTTTCCACACTAATACAAGTGCAAAAGAGGTTTCCTGCACCAACACAAGTGCGAAAAGTGGTTTTTCAAAACTAACACAAGTGCGAAAAGTGGTTTTTCAACACTAACACAAGTGCGAAAAGTGGTTTTTCAACACTAACACAAGTGCGAAAAGTGGTTTTTCCACACTAATACAAGTGCAAAAGTGGTTTCCTGCACCAACACAAGTGCGAAAAGTGGTTTTTCAACACTAACAAAAGTGCGAAAAGTGGTTTTTCAACACTATCACAAGTGCAAAAAGTCTTTTTTCCACACTAATACAAGTGCAAAAGTGGTTTCCTGCACCAACACAAGTGCGAAAAGTGGTTTTACAACACTAACACAAGTGCAAAAAGTGGCTTTTCAACACTAACACAAGTGCGAAAAGTGGTTTTTCCACACTAATACAAGTGCAAAAGTGGTTTCCTGCACCAACACAAGTGCGAAAAGTGGTTTTTCAACACTAACACAAGTGCGAAAAGTGGTTTTTCAACACTAACACAAGTGCGAAAAGTGATTTTTCAACACTAACACAAGTGCGAAAAGTGTTTTTTCCACACTAATACAAGTGCAAAAGTGGTTTCCTGCACCAACACAAGTGTGAAAAGTGGTTTTTCAACACTAACACAAGTGCGAAAAGTGGTTTTTCAACACTAACACAAGTGCGAAAAGTGTTTTTTCCACACTAATACAAGTGCAAAAGTGGTTTGCTGCACCAACACGAGTGCGAAAAGTGGTTTTTCAACACTAACACAAGTGCGAAAAGTGGTTTTTCAACACTAACACAAGTGCGAAAAGTGGTTTTTCAACACTAACACAAGTGCGAAAAGTGGTTTTTCAACACTAACACAAGTGCGAAAAGTGGTTTTTCCACACTAATACAAGTGCAAAAGTGGTTTCCTGCACCAACACAACTGCAAAAAGTGGTTTTTCAACACTAACACAAGTGCGAAAAGTGGTTTTTCAACACTAACACAAGTGCCAAAAGTGGCTTTTCCACACTAATACAAGTGCAAAAGTGGTTTCCTGCACCAACACAAGTGCGAAAAGTTGTATTTCAACACTAACACAAGTGTGAAAAGTAGTTTTTCCACACTAATACAAGTGCAAAAGTGGTTTCCTGCACCAACACAAGTGCGAAAAGTGGTTTTTCAACACTAACACAAGTGCGAAAAGTGGTTTTTCAACACTATCACAAGTGCAAAAAGTGTTTTTTCCACACTAATACAAGTGCAAAAGTGGTTTCCTGCACCAACACAAGTGCGAAAAGTGGTTTTTCAACACTAACACAAATGCGAAAAGTGGTTTTCCAACACTAACACAAGTGCGAAAAGTGGTTTTTCCACACTAATACAAGTGCAATAGTGGTTTCCTGCACAAACACAAGTGCGAAAAGTGGTTTTTCAACACTATCAAAAGTGCAAAAAGTGTTTTTTCCACACTAATACAAGTGCAAAAGTGGTTTCCTGCACCAACACAAGTGCGAAAAGTGGTTTTTCAACACTAACACAAGTGCGAAAAGTGGTTTTTCAACACTAACACAAGTGCGAAAAGTGGTTTTTCAACACTAACACAAGTGCGAAAAGTGTTTTTTCCACACTAATACAAGTGCAAAAGTGGTTTCCTGCACCAACACAAGTGCGAAAAGTGGTTTTTCAACACTAACACAAGTGCGTAAAGTGGTTTTTCAACACTAACACAAGTGCGAAAAGTGGTTTTTCAACACTATCACAAGTGCAAAAAGTGTTTTTTCCACACTAATACAAGTGCAAAATTGGTTTCCTGCACTAACACAAGTGCGAAAAGTGGTTTTTCCACACTAATACAAGTGCAAAAGTGGTTTCCTGCACCAACACAAGTGCGAAAAGTGGTTTTTCAACACTAACACAAGTGCAAAAAGTGGTTTTTCAACACTAACACAAGTGCGAAAAGTGGTTTTTCAACACTAACACAAGAGCGAAAAGTGTTTTTCCACACTAATACAAGTGCAAAAGTGGTTTCCTGCACCAACACAAGTGCGAAAATTGGTTTTTCAACACTAACACAAGTGCGAAAAGTGGTTTTTCAACACTAACACAAGTGCGAAAAGTGGTTTTTCAACACTAACACAACTGCGAAAAGTGATTTTTCCACACTAATACAAGTGCAAAAGTGGTTTCCTGCACCAACACAAGTGCGAAAAGTGGTTTTTCAACACTAACACAAGTGCGAAAAGTGGTTTTTCAACACTAACACAAGTGCGAAAAGTGGTTTTTCAACACTAACACAAGTGCGAAAAGTGATTTTTCCACGAAAAGTGTGTTAGTGTTTCAACACTAACACAAGTGCAAAAGTGGTTTCCTGCACCAACACAAGTGCAAAAAGTGGTTTTTCATCACTAACACAAGTGCGAAAAGTGGTTTTTCAACACTACCACAAGTGCAAAAAGTGTTTTTCCACACTAATACAAGTGCAAAAGTGGTTTCCTGCACCAACACATGTGCGAAAAGTGGTTTTTCAACACTAACACAAGTGCGAAAAGTGGTTTTTCAACACTAACACAAGTGCGAAAAGTGGTTTTTCAACACTAACACAAGTGCGAAAAGTGATTTTTCCACACTAATACAAGTGCAAAAGTGGTTTCCTGCACCAACACAAGTGCGAAAAGTGGTTTTTCAACACTAACACAAGTGCGAAAAGTGGTTTTTCAACACTAACACAAGTGCGAAAAGTGGTTTTTCAACACTAACACAAGTGCGAAAAGTGGTTTTTCAACACTAACACAAGTGCGAAAAGTGGTTTCCTGCACCAACACAAGTGCAAAAAGTGGTTTTTCAACACTAACACAAGTGCGAAAAGTGGTTTTTCAACACTACCACAAGTGCAAAAAGTGTTTTTCCACACTAATACAAGTGCAAAAGTGGTTTCCTGCACCAACACAAGTGCAAAAAGTGGTTTTTCAACACTAACACAAGTGCGAAAAGTGGTTTTTCAACACTACCACAAGTGCAAAAAGTGTTTTTCCACACTAATACAAGTGCAAAAGTGGTTTCCTGCTCCAACACAAGTGCAAAAAGTGGTTTTTCAACACTAACACAAGTGCGAAAAGTGGTTTTTCAACACTATCACAAGTGCAAAAAGTGTTTTTTCCACACTAATACAAGTGCAAAAGTGGTTTCCTGCACCAACACAAGTGCAAAAAGTGGTTTTTCAACACTAACACAAGTGCGAAAAGTGGTTTTTCAACACTAACACAAGAGCGAAAAGTGTTTTTCCACACTAATACAAGTGCAAAAGTGGTTTCCTGCACCAACACAAGTGCGAAAAGTGGTTTTTCAACACTAACACAAGTGCGAAAAGTTGTTTTTCAACACTAACACAAGTGCGAAAAGTGGTTTTTCAACACTAACACAAGTGCGAAAAGTGATTTTTCCACACTAATACAAGTGCAAAAGTGGTTTCCTGCACCAACACAAGTGCGAAAAGTGGTTTTTCAACACGAACACAAGTGCGAAAAGTGGCTTTTCAACACTAACACAAGTGCAAAAAGTGGTTTTTCCACACTAATACAAGTGCAAAAGTGGTTTCCTGCACCAACACATGTGCGAAAAGTGGTTTTTCAACACGAACACAAGTGCAAAAAGTGGTTTTTCAACACTAACACAAGTGCGAAAAGTGTTTTTTCCACACTAATACAAGTGCAAAAGTGGTTTCCTGCACCAACACAAGTGCGAAAAGTGGTTTTTCAACACTAACACAAGTGCGAAAAGTGGTTTTTCAACACTAACACAAGTGCGAAAAGTGGTTTTTCAACATTAACACAAGTGCAAAAAGTGTTTTTTCCACACTAATGCAAGTGCAAAAGTGGTTTCCTGCACCAACACAAGTGCGAAAAGTGGTTTTTCAACACTAACACAAGTGCGAAAAGTGGTTTTTCAACACTAACACAAGTGCGAAAAGTGGTTTTTCAACATTAACACAAGTGCAAAAAGTGTTTTTTCCACACTAATGCAAGTGCAAAAGTGGTTTCCTGCACCAACACAAGTGCGAAAAGTGGTTTTTCAACACTAACACAAGTGCGAAAAGTGGTTTTTCAACACTAACACAAGTGCGAAAAGTGATTTTTCAACACTAACACAAGTGCGAAAAGTGTTTTTTCCACACTAATACAAGTGCAAAAGTGGTTTCCTGCACCAACACAAGTGTGAAAAGTGGTTTTTCAACACTAACACAAGTGCGAAAAGTGGTTTTTCAACAATAACACAAGTGCAAAAAGTGTTTTTTCCACACTAATACAAGTGCAAAAGTGGTTTCCTGCACCAACACGAGTGCGAAAAGTGGTTTTTCAACACTAACACAAGTGCGAAAAGTGGTTTTTCAACACTAACACAAGTGCGAAAAGTGGTTTTTCAACACTAACACAAGTGCGAAAAGTGGTTTTTCAACACTAACACAAGTGCGAAAAGTGGTTTTTCCACACTAATACAAGTGCAAAAGTGGTTTCCTGCACCAACACAACTGCAAAAAGTGGTTTTTCAACACTAACACAAGTGCGAAAAGTGGTTTTTCAACACTAACACAAGTGCCAAAAGTGGCTTTTCCACACTAATACAAGTGCAAAAGTGGTTTCCTGCACCAACACAAGTGCGAAAAGTTGTCTTTCAACACTAACACAAGTGCAAAAAGTGGTTTTTCCACACTAATACAAGTGCAAAAGTGGTTTCCTGCACCAACACAAGTGCGAAAAGTGGTTTTTCAACACTAACACAAATGCGAAAAGTGGTTTTCCAACACTAACACAAGTGCGAAAAGTGGTTTTTCCACACTAATACAAGTGCAATAGTGGTTTCCTGCACCAACACAAGTGCGAAAAGTGGTTTTTCAACACTATCAAAAGTGCAAAAAGTGTTTTTTCCACACTAATACAAGTGCAAAAGTGGTTTCCTGCACCAACACAAGTGCGAAAAGTGGTTTTTCAACACTAACACAAGTGCGAAAAGTGGTTTTTCAACACTAACACAAGTGCGAAAAGTGGTTTTTCAACACTATCACAAGTGCAAAAAGTGTTTTTTCCACACTAATACAAGTGCAAAAGTGGTTTCCTGCACAAACACAAGTGCGAAAAGTGGTTTTTCAACACTAACAAAAGTGCGAAAAGTGGTTTTTCAACACTATCACAAGTGCAAAAAGTCTTTATTCCACACTAATACAAGTGCAAAAGTGGTTTCCTGCACCAACACAAGTGCGAAAAGTGGTTTTTCAACACTAACACAAGTGCGAAAAGTGTTTTTTCCACACTAATACAAGTGCAAAAGTGGTTTCCTGCACCAACACAAGTGCGAAAAGTGGTTTTTCAACACTAACACAAGTGCGAAAAGTGGTTTTTCAACACTAACACAAGTGCGAAAAGTGGTTTTTCAACACTATCACAAGTGCAAAAAGTGTTTTTTCCACACTAATACAAGTGCAAAAGTGGTTTCCTGCACCAACACATGTGCGAAAAGTGGTTTTTCAACACTAACACAAGTGCGAAAAGTGGTTTTTCAACACTAACACAAGTGCGAAAAGTGGTTTTTCAACACTAACACAAGTGCGAAAAGTGATTTTTCCACACTAATACAAGTGCAAAAGTGGTTTCCTGCACCAACACAAGTGCGAAAAGTGGTTTTTCAACACTAACACAAGTGCGAAAAGTGGTTTTTCAACACTAACACAAGTGCGAAAAGTGGTTTTTCAACACTAACACAAGTGCGAAAAGTGGTTTTTCAACACTAACACAAGTGCGAAAAGTGGTTTCCTGCACCAACACAAGTGCAAAAAGTGGTTTTTCAACACTAACACAAGTGCGAAAAGTGGTTTTTCAACACTACCACAAGTGCAAAAAGTGTTTTTCCACACTAATACAAGTGCAAAAGTGGTTTCCTGCACCAACACAAGTGCAAAAAGTGGTTTTTCAACACTAACACAAGTGCGAAAAGTGGTTTTTCAACACTACCACAAGTGCAAAAAGTGTTTTTCCACACTAATACAAGTGCAAAAGTGGTTTCCTGCTCCAACACAAGTGCAAAAAGTGGTTTTTCAACACTAACACAAGTGCGAAAAGTGGTTTTTCAACACTATCACAAGTGCAAAAAGTGTTTTTTCCACACTAATACAAGTGCAAAAGTGGTTTCCTGCACCAACACAAGTGCAAAAAGTGGTTTTTCAACACTAACACAAGTGCGAAAAGTTGTTTTTCAACACTAACACAAGTGCGAAAAGTGGTTTTTCAACACTAACACAAGTGCGAAAAGTGATTTTTCCACACTAATACAAGTGCAAAAGTGGTTTCCTGCACCAACACAAGTGCGAAAAGTGGTTTTTCAACACGAACACAAGTGCGAAAAGTGGCTTTTCAACACTAACACAAGTGCAAAAAGTGGTTTTTCCACACTAATACAAGTGCAAAAGTGGTTTCCTGCACCAACACATGTGCGAAAAGTGGTTTTTCAACACGAACACAAGTGCAAAAAGTGGTTTTTCAACACTAACACAAGTGCGAAAAGTGTTTTTTCCACACTAATACAAGTGCAAAAGTGGTTTCCTGCACCAACACAAGTGCGAAATGTGGTTTTTCAACACTAACACAAGTGCGAAAAGTGGTTTTTCAACACTATCACAAGTGCAAAAAGTGTTTTTTCCACACTAATACAAGTGCAAAAGTGGTTTCCTGCACCAACACAAGTGCGAAAAGTGGTTTTTCAACACTAACACAAGTGCGAAAAGTGGTTTTTCAACACTAACACAAGTGCGAAAAGTGGTTTTTCAACATTAACACAAGTGCAAAAAGTGTTTTTTCCACACTAATGCAAGTGCAAAAGTGGTTTCCTGCACCAACACAAGTGCGAAAAGTGGTTTTTCAACACTAACACAAGTGCGAAAAGTGGTTTTTCAACACTAACACAAGTGCGAAAAGTGGTTTTTCAACACTAACACAAGTGCGAAAAGTGGTTTTTCCACACTAATACAAGTGCAAAAGTGGTTTCCTGCACCAACACAAGTGCGAAAAGTGGTTTTACAACACTAACACAAGTGCAAAAAGTGGCTTTTCAACACTAACACAAGTGCGAAAAGTGGTTTTTCCACACTAATACAAGTGCAAAAGTGGTTTCCTGCACCAACACAAGTGCGAAAAGTGGTTTTTCAACACTAACACAAGTGCGAAAAGTGGTTTTTCAACACTAACACAAGTGCGAAAAGTGATTTTTCAACACTAACACAAGTGCGAAAAGTGTTTTTTCCACACTAATACAAGTGCAAAAGTGGTTTCCTGCACCAACACAAGTGTGAAAAGTGGTTTTTCAACACTAACACAAGTGCGAAAAGTGGTTTTTCAACAATAACACAAGTGCAAAAAGGGTTTTTTCCACACTAATACAAGTGCAAAAGTGGTTTCCTGCACCAACACGAGTGCGAAAAGTGGTTTTTCAACACTAACACAAGTGCGAAAAGTGGTTTTTCAACACTAACACAAGTGCGAAAAGTGGTTTTTCAACACTAACACAAGTGCGAAAAGTGGTTTTTCAACACTAACACAAGTGCGAAAAGTGGTTTTTCCACACTAATACAAGTGCAAAAGTGGTTTCCTGCACCAACACAACTGCAAAAAGTGGTTTTTCAACACTAACACAAGTGCGAAAAGTGGTTTTTCAACACTAACACAAGTGCCAAAAGTGGCTTTTCCACACTAATACAAGTGCAAAAGTGGTTTCCTGCACCAACACAAGTGCGAAAAGTTGTCTTTCAACACTAACACAAGTGTGAAAAGTGGTTTTTCCACACTAATAACAGTGCAAAAGTGGTTTCCTGCACCAACACAAGTGCGAAAAGTGGTTTTTCAACACTAACACAAGTGCGAAAAGTGGTTTTTCAACACTATCACAAGTGCAAAAAGTGTTTTTTCCACACTAATACAAGTGCAAAAGTGGTTTCCTGCACCAACACAAGTGCGAAAAGTGGTTTTTCAACACTAACACAAATGCGAAAAGTGGTTTTCCAACACTAACACAAGTGCGAAAAGTGGTTTTTCCACACTAATACAAGTGCAATAGTGGTTTCCTGCACCAACACAAGTGCGAAAAGTGGTTTTTCAACACTATCAAAAGTGCAAAAAGTGTTTTTTCCACACTAATACAAGTGCAAAAGTGGTTTCCTGCACCAACACAAGTGCGAAAAGTGGTTTTTCAACACTAACACAAGTGCGAAAAGTGGTTTTTCAACACTAACACAAGTGCGAAAAGTGGTTTTTCAACACTAACACAAGTGCGAAAAGTGTTTTTTCCACACTAATACAAGTGCAAAAGTGGTTTCCTGCACCAACACAAGTGCGAAAAGTGGTTTTTCAACACTAACACAAGTGCGAAAAGTGGTTTTTCAACACTAACACAAGTGCGAAAAGTGGTTTTTCAACACTATCACAAGTGCAAAAAGTGTTTTTTCCACACTAATACAAGTGCAAAATTGGTTTCCTGCACCAACACATGTGCGAAAAGTGGTTTTTCAACACTAACACAAGTGCGAAAAGTGGTTTTTCAACACTTACACAAGTGCGAAAAGTGGTTTTTCCACACTAATACAAGTGCAAAAGTGGTTTCCTGCACCAACACAAGTGCGAAAAGTGGTTTTTCAACACTAACACAAGTGCAAAAAGTGGTTTTTCAACACTAACACAAGTGTGAAAAGTGGTTTTTCAACACTAACACAAGAGCGAAAAGTGTTTTTTCCACACTAATACAAGTGCAAAAGTGGTTTCCTGCACCAACACAAGTGCGAAAAGTGGTTTTTCAACACTAACACAAGTGCGAAAAGTGGTTTTTCAACACTAACACAAGTGCGAAAAGTGGTTTTTCAACACTAACACAACTGCGAAAAGTGATTTTTCCACACTAATACAAGTGCAAAAGTGGTTTCCTGCACCAACACAAGTGCGAAAAGTGGTTTTTCAACACTAACACAAGTGCGAAAAGTGGTTTTTCAACACTAACACAAGTGCGAAAAGTGGTTTTTCAACACTAACACAAGTGCGAAAAGTGTTTTTTCCACGAAAAGTGTGTTAGTGTTTCAACACTAACACAAGTGCAAAAGTGGTTTCCTGCACCAACACAAGTGCAAAAAGTGGTTTTTCAACACTAACACAAGTGCGAAAAGTGGTTTTTCAACACTACCACAAGTGCAAAAAGTGTTTTTCCACACTAATACAAGTGGAAAAGTGGTTTCCTGCTCCAACACAAGTGCAAAAAGTGGTTTTTCAACACTAACACAAGTGCGAAAAGTGGTTTTTCAACACTATCACAAGTGCAAAAAGTGTTTTTTCCACACTAATACAAGTGCAAAAGTGGTTTCCTGCCCCAACACAAGTGCAAAAAGTGGTTTTTCAACACTAACACAAGTGCGAAAAGTGGTTTTTCACACTAATACAAGTGCAAAAGTGGTTTCCTGCACCAACACAAGTGCGAAAAGTGGTTTTTCAACACTAACACAAGTGCGAAAAGTTGTTTTTCAACACTAACACAAGTGTGAAAAGTGGTTTTTCAACACTAACACAAGTGTGAAAAGTGATTTTTCCACACTAATACAAGTGCAAAAGTGGTTTCCTGCACAAACACAAGTGCGAAAAGTGGTTTTTCAACACTAACAAAAGTGCGAAAAGTGGTTTTTCAACACTATCACAAGTGCAAAAAGTCTTTATTCCACACTAATACAAGTGCAAAAGTGGTTTCCTGCACCAACACAAGTGCGAAAAGTGGTTTTTCAACACTAACACAAGTGCGAAAAGTGTTTTTTCCACACTAATACAAGTGCAAAAGTGGTTTCCTGCACCAACACAAGTGCGAAAAGTGGTTTTTCAACACTAACACAAGTGCGAAAAGTGGTTTTTCAACACTAACACAAATGCGAAAAGTGGTTTTCCAACACTAACACAAGTGCGAAAAGTGGTTTTTCCACACTAATACAAGTGCAATAGTGGTTTCCTGCACCAACACAAGTGCGAAAAGTGGTTTTTCAACACTATCAAAAGTGCAAAAAGTGTTTTTTCCACACTAATACAAGTGCAAAAGTGGTTTCCTGCACCAACACAAGTGCGAAAAGTGGTTTTTCAACACTAACACAAGTGCGAAAAGTGGTTTTTCAACACTAACACAAGTGCGAAAAGTGGTTTTTCAACACTAACACAAGTGCAAAAAGTGTTTTTTCCACACTAATACAAGTGCAAAAGTGGTTTCCTGCACCAACACAAGTGCGAAAAGTGGTTTTTCAACACTAACACAAGTGCGAAAAGTGGTTTTTCAACACTAACACAAGTGCGAAAAGTGGTTTTTCAACACTATCACAAGTGCAAAAAGTGTTTTTTCCACACTAATACAAGTGCAAAATTGGTTTCCTGCACCAACACATGTGCGAAAAGTGGTTTTTCAACACTAACACAAGTGCGAAAAGTGGTTTTTCAACACTAACACAAGTGCGAAAAGTGGTTTTTCCACACTAATACAAGTGCAAAAGTGGTTTCCTGCACCAACACAAGTGCGAAAAGTGGTTTTTCAACACTAACACAAGTGCAAAAAGTGGTTTTTCAACACTAACACAAGTGCGAAAAGTGGTTTTTCAACACTAACACAAGAGCGAAAAGTGTTTTTTCCACACTAATACAAGTGCAAAAGTGGTTTCCTGCACCAACACAAGTGCGAAAAGTGGTTTTTCAACACTAACACAAGTGCGAAAAGTGGTTTTTCAACACTAACACAAGTGCGAAAAGTGGTTTTTCAACACTAACACAACTGCGAAAAGTGATTTTTCCACACTAATACAAGTGCAAAAGTGGTTTCCTGCACCAACACAAGTGCGAAAAGTGGTTTTTCAACACTAACACAAGTGCGAAAAGTGGTTTTTCAACACTAACACAAGTGCGAAAAGTGGTTTTTCAACACTAACACAAGTGCGAAAAGTGTTTTTTCCACGAAAAGTGTGTTAGTGTTTCAACACTAACACAAGTGCAAAAGTGGTTTCCTGCACCAACACAAGTGCAAAAAGTGGTTTTTCAACACTAACACAAGTGCGAAAAGTGGTTTTTCAACACTACCACAAGTGCAAAAAGTGTTTTTCCACACTAATACAAGTGCAAAAGTGGTTTCCTGCTCCAACACAAGTGCAAAAAGTGGTTTTTCAACACTAACACAAGTGCGAAAAGTGGTTTTTCAACACTATCACAAGTGCAAAAAGTGTTTTTTCCACACTAATACAAGTGCAAAAGTGGTTTCCTGCCCCAACACAAGTGCAAAAAGTGGTTTTTCAACACTAACACAAGTGCGAAATGTGGTTTTTCAACACTAACACAAGAGCGAAAAGTGTTTTTTCACACTAATACAAGTGCAAAAGTGGTTTCCTGCACCAACACAAGTGCGAAAAGTGGTTTTTCAACACTAACACAAGTGCGAAAAGTTGTTTTTCAACACTAACACAAGTGTGAAAAGTGGTTTTTCAACACTAACACAAGTGTGAAAAGTGATTTTTCCACACTAATACAAGTGCAAAAGTGGTTTCCTGCACAAACACAAGTGCGAAAAGTGGTTTTTCAACACTAACAAAAGTGCGAAAAGTGGTTTTTCAACACTATCACAAGTGCAAAAAGTCTTTATTCCACACTAATACAAGTGCAAAAGTGGTTTCCTGCACCAACACAAGTGCGAAAAGTGGTTTTTCAACACTAACACAAGTGCGAAAAGTGTTTTTTCCACACTAATACAAGTGCAAAAGTGGTTTCCTGCACCAACACAAGTGCGAAAAGTGGTTTTTCAACACTAACACAAGTGCGAAAAGTGGTTTTTCAACACTAACACAAGTGCGAAAAGTGGTTTTTCAACACTATCACAAGTGCAAAAAGTGTTTTTTCCACACTAATACAAGTGCAAAAGTGGTTTCCTGCACCAACACATGTGCGAAAAGTGGTTTTTCAACACTAACACAAGTGCGAAAAGTGGTTTTTCAACACTAACACAAGTGCGAAAAGTGGTTTTTCAACACTAACACAAGTGCGAAAAGTGATTTTTCCACACTAATACAAGTGCAAAAGTGGTTTCCTGCACCAACACAAGTGCGAAAAGTGGTTTTTCAACACTAACACAAGTGCGAAAAGTGGTTTTTCAACACTAACACATGTGCGAAAAGTGGTTTTTCAACACTAACACAAGTGCGAAAAGTGGTTTCCTGCACCAACACAAGTGCAAAAAGTGGTTTTTCAACACTAACACAAGTGCGAAAAGTGGTTTTTCAACACTACCACAAGTGCAAAAAGTGTTTTTCCACACTAATACAAGTGCAAAAGTGGTTTCCTGCACCAACACAAGTGCAAAAAGTGGTTTTTCAACACTAACACAAGTGCGAAAAGTGGTTTTTCAACACTACCACAAGTGCAAAAAGTGTTTTTCCACACTAATACAAGTGCAAAAGTGGTTTCCTGCTCCAACACAAGTGCAAAAAGTGGTTTTTCAACACTAACACAAGTGCGAAAAGTGGTTTTTCAACACTATCACAAGTGCAAAAAGTGTTTTTTCCACACTAATACAAGTGCAAAAGTGGTTTCCTGCACCAACACAAGTGCAAAAAGTGGTTTTTCAACACTAACACAAGTGCGAAAAGTGGTTTTTCAACACTAACACAAGAGCGAAAAGTGTTTTTTCCACACTAATACAAGTGCAAAAGTGGTTTCCTGCACCAACACAATTGCGAAAAGTGGTTTTTCAACACTAACACAAGTGCGAAAAGTTGTTTTTCAACACTAACACAAGTGCGAAAAGTGGTTTTTCAACACTAACACAAGTGCGAAAAGTGATTTTTCCACACTAATACAAGTGCAAAAGTGGTTTCCTGCACCAACACAAGTGCGAAAAGTGGTTTTTCAACACGAACACAAGTGCGAAAAGTGGCTTTTCAACACTAACACAAGTGCAAAAAGTGGTTTTTCCACACTAATAGAAGTGCAAAAGTGGTTTCCTGCACCAACACATGTGCGAAAAGTGGTTTTTCAACACGAACACAAGTGCAAAAAGTGGTTTTTCAACACTAACACAAGTGCGAAAAGTGTTTTTTCCACACTAATACAAGTGCAAAAGTGGTTTCCTGCACCAACACAAGTGCGAAAAGTGGTTTTTCAACACTAACACAAGTGCGAAAAGTGGTTTTTCAACACTATCACAAGTGCAAAAAGTGTTTTTTCCACACTAATACAAGTGCAAAAGTGGTTTCCTGCACCAACACAAGTGCGAAAAGTGGTTTTTCAACACTAACACAAGTGCGAAAAGTGGTTTTTCAACACTAACACAAGTGCGAAAAGTGGTTTTTCAACATTAACACAAGTGCAAAAAGTGTTTTTTCCACACTAATGCAAGTGCAAAAGTGGTTTCCTGCACCAACACAAGTGCGAAAAGTGGTTTTTCAACACTAACACAAGTGCGAAAAGTGGTTTTTCAACACTAACACAACTGCGAAAAGTGGTTTTTCAACACTAACACAAGTGCGAAAAGTGGTTTTTCCACACTAATACAAGTGCAAAAGTGGTTTCCTGCACCAACACAAGTGCGAAAAGTGGTTTTACAACACTAACACAAGTGCAAAAAGTGGCTTTTCAACACTAACACAAGTGCGAAAAGTGGTTTTTCCACACTAATACAAGTGCATAAGTGGTTTCCTGCACCAACACAAGTGCGAAAAGTGGTTTTTCAACACTAACACAAGTGCGAAAAGTGGTTTTTCAACACTAACACAAGTGCGAAAAGTGATTTTTCAACACTAACACAAGTGCGAAAAGTGTTTTTTCCACACTAATACAAGTGCAAAAGTGGTTTCCTGCACCAACACAAGTGTGAAAAGTGGTTTTTCAACACTAACACAAGTGCGAAAAGTGGTTTTTCAACACTAACACAAGTGCAAAAAGTGTTTTTTCCACACTAATACAAGTGCAAAAGTGGTTTCCTGCACCAACACGAGTGTGAAAAGTGGTTTTTCAACACTAACACAAGTGCGAAAAGTGGTTTTTCAACACTAACGCAAGTGCGAAAAGTGGTTTTTCAACACTAACACAAGTGCGAAAAGTGGTTTTTCAACACTAACACAAGTGCGAAAAGTGGTTTTTCCACACTAATACAAGTGCAAAAGTGGTTTCCTGCACCAACACAACTGCAAAAAGTGGTTTTTCAACACTAACACAAGTGCGAAAAGTGGTTTTTCAACACTAACACAAGTGCCAAAAGTGGCTTTTCCACACTAATACAAGTGCAAAAGTGGTTTCCTGCACCAACACAAGTGCGAAAAGTTGTCTTTCAACACTAACACAAGTGTGAAAAGTGGTTTTTCCACACTAATACAAGTGCAAAAGTGGTTTCCTGCACCAACACAAGTGCGAAAAGTGGTTTTTCAACACTAACACAAGTGCGAAAAGTGGTTTTTCAACACTATCACAAGTGCAAAAAGTGTTTTTTCCACACTAATACAAGTGCAAAAGTGGTTTCCTGCACCAACACAAGTGCGAAAAGTGGTTTTTCAACACTAACACAAATGCGAAAAGTGGTTTTCCAACACTAACACAAGTGCGAAAAGTGGTTTTTCCACACTAATACAAGTGCAATAGTGGTTTCCTGCACCAACACAAGTGCGAAAAGTGGTTTTTCAACACTATCAAAAGTGCAAAAAGTGTTTTTTCCACACTAATACAAGTGCAAAAGTGGTTTCCTGCACCAACACAAGTGCGAAAAGTGGTTTTTCAACACTAACACAAGTGCGAAAAGTGGTTTTTCAACACTAACACAAGTGCGAAAAGTGGTTTTTCAACAATAACACAAGTGCGAAAAGTGTTTTTTCCACACTAATACAAGTGCGAAAAGTGGTTTTTCAACACTAACACAAGTGCGAAAAGTGGTTTTTCAACACTAACACAAGTGCGAAAAGTGGTTTTTCAACACTAACACAAGTGCGAAAAGTGGTTTTTCAACACTATCACAAGTGCGAAAAGTGGTTTTTCCACACTAATACAAGTGCAAAAGTGGTTTCCTGCACCAACACAAGTGCGAAAAGTGGTTTTTCAACACTAACAAAAGTGCGAAAAGTGGTTTTTCAACACTAACACAAGTGCGAAAAGTGGTTTTTCCACACTAATACAAGTGCAAAAGTGGTTTCCTGCACCAACACATGTGCGAAAAGTGGTTTTTCAACACTAACAAAAGTGCGAAAAGTGGTTTTTCAACACTAACACAAGTGCGAAAAGTGGTTTTTCCACACTAATACAAGTGCAAAAGTGGTTTCCTGCACCAACACAAGTGCGAAAAGTGGTTTTTCAACACTAACACAAGTGCAAAAAGTGGTTTTTCAACACTAACACAAGTGCGAAAAGTGGTTTTTCAACACTAACACAAGAGCGAAAAGTGTTTTTTCCACACTAATACAAGTGCAAAAGTGGTTTCCTGCACCAACACAAGTGCGAAAAGTGGTTTTTCAACACTAACACAAGTGCGAAAAGTGGTTTTTCAACACTAACACAAGTGCGAAAAGTGGTTTTTCAACACTAACACAAGTGCGAAAAGTGGTTTTACAACACTAACACAAGTGCAAAAAGTGGTTTTTCCACACTAATACAAGTGCAAAAGTGGTTTCCTGCACCAACACAACTGCGAAAAGTGGTTTTTCAACACTAACACAAGTGCGAAAAGTGGTTTTTCAACATTAACACAAGTGCCAAAAGTGGCTTTTCCAAAATAATACAAGTGCAAAAGTGGTTTCCTGCACCAACACAAGTGCGAAAAGTTGTCTTTCAACACTAACACAAGTGTGAAAGGTGGTTTTTCCACACTAATACAAGTGCAAAAGTGGTTTCCTGCACCAACACAAGTGCGAAAAGTGGTTTTTCAACACTAACACAAGTGCGAAAAGTGGTTTTTCAACACTATCACAAGTGCAAAAAGTGTTTTTTCCACACTAATACAAGTGCAAAAGTGGTTTCCTGCACCAACACAAGTGCAAAAAGTGGTTTTTCAACACTAACACAAATGCGAAAAGTGGTTTTCCAACACTAACACAAGTGCGAAAAGTGGTTTTTCCACACTAATACAAGTGCAATAGTGGTTTCCTGCACCAACACAAGTGTGAAAAGTGGTTTTTCAACACTATCAAAAGTGCAAAAAGTGTTTTTTCCACACTAATACAAGTGCAAAAGTGGTTTCCTACACCAACACAAGTGCGAAAAGTGGTTTTTCAACACTAACACAAGTGCGAAAAGTGGTTTTTCAACACTAACACAAGTGCGAAAAGTGGTTTTTCAACACTAACACAATCTCTCTGATCTCTCTGACTCTCTCGAAAATCCTCTCTATCTCTTTGCTGATGACTCCACTCTCTGCCGCTCCATTCCTCTTCCCTCAGATCGGCAGTCTGCTGCCTCCTCACTCTCAGAAGACCTGGACAAAATCACAGACTGGTCAAACAAGTGGAACATGTCTTTCAATCCTGACAAATCTCACACTCTTACTATGTCTCTCCGAAAAGATCGACTGGACAACCCTCCCATCTACTTTCTCAACAATCCTCTCCAAGAAGTTCTGTCGCTCAAGATTTTGGGTCTCACTATCTGCCATGATCTTTCTTGGGAAAACCACATTTCCAAGCTGGCCTCCAAAGCCAGTCGCCGACTGGGCATCCTCCGTCGTGCGAAGTCCTTCCTCGGCACACCTGAGCTCCTCACCACATACAAGGCTTTCATCCGCAGCTCAATGGAATACTGTTCTCCCCTATGGGCCGGTGCTCCTGCCTCACACCTAGCTCGGCTTCACGCTGTTGAAACCAAAGCTTTCAGAATTATTGGAATCTCCCACGATGAAGCTATCTCTGAGGGCCTTTCACTCACTCACCGCAGGCAGGTAGGTGGTCTTTCTGTCTTCTACCGACTCCTCTCCGGCCTTGCACCCCCAGCTCTCTCTGTGCTCTGTCCCCCAAATATTCCTACAGGTCGCACAAGATCTGCCAGCAACCCTCTGATGGTTAAACTGCCGAAATCTCGGCTCTCCGCTCACCTTCACTCTTTCATTCCTCTTTTCTCCCGCCTCTGGAACAAACTCCCTCACTCCCTTCAATCCCACTCCTCCCTCCAGGTCTTTAAAACAGCTGTTCACCACCATCTCTTATCTTCCCCCATCCAAAACCTTGATCTTTTCTACCCCCGCTAATTCACCCCAGATCCACCTTGTTTGAAATTCCAACTTCTTTCCTGGAAGTCCTGGCAGTGTCCATATGTTTTATACCTCTCCCACTGCCCCCTTCCCACGCCCCCCCCCCCCCCCCAAAGCCCTCGCCCTCTCTCAGATCTCTCGATGTCTCCATGTCTCTCGGTCCCTGCTCTCAAATGTTGTGTTTGTGTCCTTCCCCCTCTCTCCCCATCTTGTCGACCGCTCCCTATGTTATATGTTTTATGTGTCGGTTTGTCTTTCTGTGTGATTAATGTTCGCTCTTTCACGAGCCTCGATATTGTATACAAAAAAAAAAAAAAAAAAAAAAAAAAAAAACACAAGTGCGAAAAGTGGTTTTTCAACACTAACACAAGTGCGAAAAGTGGTTTTTCCACACTAATACAAGTGCAAAAGTGGTTTCCTGCACCAACACAAGTGTGAAAAGTGGTTTTTCAACACTAACACAAGTGCGAAAAGTGGTTTTTCAACACTATCACAAGTGCAAAAGTGGTTTCCTGCACCAACACAAGTGCGAAAAGTGGTTTTTCAACACTAACACAAGTGCGAAAAGTGGTTTTTCCACAATAATACAAGTGCAAAAGTGGTTTCCTACACCAACACAAGTGCGAAAAGTGGTTTTTCAACACTAACACAAGTGCGAAAAGTGGTTTTTCAACACTATCACAAGTGCAAAAAGTGTTTTTTCCACACTAACACAAGTGCGAAAAGTGGTTTTTCCACACTAATACAAGTGCAAAAGTGGTTTCCTGCACCAACACAAGTGCGAAAAGTGGTTTTTCAACACTAACACAAGTGCGAAAAGTGTTTTTTCCACACTAATACAAGTGCAAAAGTGGTTTCCTGCACCAACACAAGTGCGAAAAGTGGTTTTTCAACACTAACACAAGTGCGAAAAGTGGTTTTTCAACACTATCACAAGTGCAAAAAGTGTTTTTTCCACACTAATACAAGTGCAAAAGTGGTTTACTGCACCAACACAAGTGCGATAAGTGGTTTTTCAACACTAACACAAGTGCGAAAAGTGGCTTTTCAACACTAACACAAGTGCGAAAAGTGGTTTTTCCAGACTAATATAAGTGCAAAAGTGGTTTCCTGCACCAACACAAGTGCGAAAGTGGTTTTTCAACACTGACACAAGTGCGAAAAGTGGTTTTTCAACACTAACACAAGTGCGAAAAGTGTTTTTTCCACACTAATACAAGTGCAAAAGTGGTTTCCTGCACCAACACAAGTGCGAAAAGTGGTTTTTCAACACTAACACAAGTGCGAAAAGTGGTTTTTCAACACTAACACAAGTGCGAAAAGTGGTTTTTCAACACTAACACAAGTGCGAAAAGTGGTTTTTCAACACTAACACAAGTGCGAAAAGTGGTTTTTCCACACTAATACAAGTGCAAAAGTGGTTTCCTGCACCAACACAAGTGCAAAAAGTGGTTTTTCAACATTAACACAAGTGCGAAAAGTGGTTTTTCAACACTATCACAAGTGCAAAAAGGGTTTTTTCCACACGAATACAAGTGCAAAAGTGGTTTCCTGCACCAACACAAGTGCGAAAAGTGGTTTTTCAACACTAACACAAGTGCGAAAAGTGGTTTTTCAACACTAACACAAGTGCGAAAAGTATTTTTTCCACACTAATACAAGTGCAAAAGTGGTTTCCTGCACCAACACAAGTGCGAAAAGTGGTTTTTCAACACTAACACAAGTGCGAAAAGTGGTTTTTCAACACTAACACAAGTGCGAAAAGTGGTTTTTCAACACTAACACAAGTGCGAAAAGAGGTTTTTCCACACTAATACAAGTGCAAAAGTGGTTTCCTGCACCAACAGAAGTGCGAAAAGTGGTTTTTCAACACTAACACAAGTGCGAAAAGAGGTTTTTCCACACTAATACAAGTGCAAAAGTGGTTTCCTGCACCAACAGAAGTGCGAAAAGTGGTTTTTCAGCACTATCACAGGTGCAAAAAGTGTTTTTTCCACACTAATACAAGTGCAAAAGTGGTTTCCTGCACCAAGACAAGTGCGAAAAGTGGTTTTTCAACACTATCACAAGTGCGAAAAGTGGTTTTTCAACACTAACACAAGTGCAAAAAGTGGTTTTCCACACTAATACAAGTGCAAAAGTGGTTTCCTGCACCAACACAAGTGCGAAAAGTGGTTTTTCAACACTAACACAAGTGCAAATAGTGGTTTTTCAACACTAACACAAGTGCGAAAAGTGGTTTTTCCACACTAATACAAGTGCAAAAGTGGTTTCCTGCACCAACACAAGTGCGAAAAGTGGTTTTTCCACACAAATACAAGTCCAAAAGTGGTTTCCTGCACCAACACAAGTGCGAAAAGTGGTTTTTCAACACTAACACAAGTGCGAAAAGTGGTTTTTCAACACTAACACAAGTGCGAAAAGTGTTTTTTCCACACTAATACAAGTGCAAAAGTGGTTTCCTTCACCAACACAAGTGCGAAAAGTGGTTTTTCAACACTAACACAAGTGCGAAAAGTGGTTTTTCAACACCAACACAAGTGCGAAAAGAGGTTTTTCCACACTAATACAAGTGCAAAAGTGGTTTCCTGCACCAACACAAGTGCAAAAAGTGGTTTTTCAACACTAACGCAAGTGCAAAAAGTGGTTTTTCAACACTATCACAAGTGCAAAAAGTGTTTTTTCCACACTAATACAAGTGCAAAAGTGGTTTCCTGCACCAACACGTGCGAAAAGTGGTTTTTCAACACTAACACAAGTGCGAAAAGTGGTTTTTCAACACTATCACAAGTGCAAAAAGTGTTTTTTCCACAGTAATACAAGTGCAAAAGTGGTTTCCAGCACCAACACAAGTGCGAAAAGTGGTTTTTCAACACTAACACAAGTGCGAAAAGTGGTTTTTCAACACTAATACAAGTGCGAAAAGTGGTTTTTCCACACTAATACAAGTGCAAAAGTAGTTTCCTGCACCAACACAAGTGCGAAAAGTGGTTTTTCAACACTAACACAAGTGCGAAAAGTGTTTTTTCCACACTAATACAAGTGCAAAAGTGGTTTCCTGCACCAACACAGGTGCGAAAAGTGGTTTTTCAACACTAACACAAGTGCGAAAAGTGGTTTTTCAACACTAACACAAGTGAGAAAAGTGGTTTTTTCCACACTAATACAAGTGCAAAAGTGGTTTCCTGCACCAACACAAGTGCGAAAAGTGGTTTTTCAACACTATCACAAGTGCAAAAAGTGTTTTTTCCACACTAATCCAAGTGCAAAAGTGGTTTCCTGCACCAACACAAGTGCAAAAAGTGGTTTTTCAACAATAACACAAGTGCGAAAAGTGGTTTTTCAACACTAACACAAGTGCGAAAAGTATTTTTTCCACACTAATACAAGTGCAAAAGTGGTTTCCTGAACCAACACAAGTGCGAAAAGTGGTTTTTCAACACTAACACAAGTGCGAAAAGTGGTTTTTCAACACTAACACAAGCGCGAAAAGTGGTTTTTCAACACTAACACAAGTGCGAAAAGTGGTTTTTCAACACTAACACAAGTGCGAAAAGTGGTTTTCCACACTAATACAAGTGCAAAAGTGGTTTCCTGCACCAACACAAGTGCGAAAAGTGGTTTTTCAACACTAACACAAGTGCGAAAAGTGTTTTTTCCACACTAATGCAAGTGCAAAAGTGGTTTCCTGCACCAACACAAGTGCGAAAAGTGGTTGTTCAACACTAACACGAGTGCGAAAAGTGGTTCTGCAACACAAGCTCAAGTGCAGAAAGTGGTTTTAAACACCAGCACAAGTGCGGAAAATGGTTTTGCAACACTAACACAAGTGCAAAAAGTGGTCTTGCAACACCAACACAAGTGAGACAAATGGTTTTGCAACACTAACACAAGTGCAAAAAGTGGTTTTCAATGCCAGCACAAGTGACAAAAGTGGTTCTGCAACACAAGCTCGAGCCTGGAAAGTGGTTTTCAATGCCAGCACAAGTGCGAAAAGTGGTTTTGCAACAGCAACACAAGTGCGAAAAGTGGTTTTCAATGCCAGCACAAGTGCGGAAAGTAGTTCTGCAACACTAGCTCAAGTGTGGAAAGTGGTTTTAAACACCAGCACAAGTGCGATAACAGGTTTTGCAACACTAACCCAATTGCGATTTGTGGTTTTCAACACTGGCGCAAGTGCAAAAGTGGTATTGCAACACTAACACAATTGTGAAAAGTGGTTTTGCAACACTAAGACAAATGCGAATTATGGTTTTCAACATTAGCGCAAGTGTGAAAAGTGGATTTGCAACACTAACACAAGTGCGATTGCTCGTTTTGCAACACTAACACAAGTCCGGTAAGTTGTTTTGAATGCCAGTACGAGTGCGGAAAGTGCTTTTTGCAACAACAACACATGTGCGAAAGTGGTTGTGCAACACTAACACAAGTGCAAAAAGTGGTTTTCAATGCCAGCACAAGTGACAAAAGTGGTTCTGCAACACAAGCTCTAGTCTGGAAAGTGGTTTTCAATGCCAGCACAAGTGCGAAAAGTGGTTTTGCAACAGCAATACAAGTGAGACAAATGGTTTTGCAACACTAACACAAGTGCAGAAAGTGGTTTTGCAATACTAGCACATGTGTGAAAAGTGGTTTTCAATGCCAGCACAAGTGTGGAAAGTGGTTTTGCAACACTAACACAAGTGCAAAAAGTGGTTTTCAATGCCAGCACAAGTGCGGAAAATGGTTTTGCAACACTAACACAAGTGCAAAAAGTGGTTTTCAATGCCAGCACAAGTGAGAAAAGTGGTTTTGCAACACTAACACAAGTGCAAAAAGTGGTTTTCAATGCCAGCACAAGTGCAGAAAATGGTTTTGCAACACTAACACAAGTGCAAAAAGTGGTTTTGCAACACCAACACAAGTGAGACAAATGGTTTTGCAACACTAACACAAGGGCAGAAAGTGGTTTTCAACACTAGCAGATGTGCAAAAGGTGGTTTTCAATGCCAGCACAAGTGACAAAAGTGGTTCTGCAACACAAGTTCTAGTCTGGAAAGTGGTTTTCAATGCCAGCACACGTGCGAAAAGTGGTTTTGCAACAGCAACACAAGTGCGGAAAGTGGTTTTCAATGCCAGCACAAGTGCGGAAAATAGTTCTGCAACACTAGCTCAAGTGTGGAAAGTGGTTTTGAACACCAGCACAATTGCGGAAAATGGTTTTGCAACACTAACACAAGTGCAAAAAGTGGTTTTCAACACCAGAACAAGTGTGGAAAGTGGTTTTGCAACACTAACACAAGTGCAAAGAGTGGTTTTCAATGCCAGCACAAGTGAGAAAAGTGGTTCTGCAACACAAGCTCTAGTCTGGAAAGTGGTTTTCAATGCCAGCACAAGTGCGAAAAGTGGTTTTGCAACAGCAACACAAGTGAGACGAATGGTTTTGCAACACTAACACAAGTGTAAAAAGTGGTTTTCAACGCCAGCACAAGTGCAGAAAGTGGTTTTGCAATACTAGCACATGTGTGAAAAGTGGTTTTGCAACACTAACACAAGTGCGAAAAGTGGTTTTGCAACACTAACACAAGTGCGCAAAGTCGTTTTGCAACACGTGTCGTTGGAGGTACCGGTACAAGTGCGAACGTGGTTTTTTAACACCAACACAAGTGCGAAAAGAGGTTTTTCCACACAAATATAAGTGCAAACGTGGTTTCCTGCACCAACACAAGTGCGAAAAGTGGTTTTTCAACACTAACGCAAGTGCGAAAAGTGGTTTTTCAACACTATCACAGGTGCAAAAAGTGTTTTTTCCACACTAATACAAGTGCAAAAGTGGTTTCCTGCACCAACACGTGCGAAAAGTGGTTTTTCAACACTAACACAAGTGCGAAAAGTGGTTTTTCAACACTATCACAAGTGCAAAAAGTGTTTTTTCCACATTAATACAAGTGCAAAAGTGGTTTCCTGCACCAACACAAGTGCGAAAAGTGGTTTTTCAACACTAATACAAGTGCAAAAGTGGTTTCCTGCACCAACACAAGTGCGAAAAGTGGTTTTTCAACACTAACACAAGTGCGAAAAGTGGTTTTTCAACACTATCACAATTGCAAAAGTGGTTTCCTGCACCAACACAAGTGCGAAAAGTGGTTTTTCAACACTAACACAAGTGCGAAAAGTGGTTTTTCAACACTATCACAAGTGCAAAAGTGGTTTACTGCACCAACCCAAGTGCGAAAAGTGGTTTTTCAACACTAACACAAGTGCGAAAAGTGTTTTTTCGACAATAATACAAGTGCAAAAGTGGTTTCCTACACCAACACAAGTGCGAAAAGTGGTTTTTCAACACTAACACAAGTGCGAAAAGTGGTTTTTCAACACTATCACAAGTGCGAAAAGTGTTTTTTCCACACTAATACAAGTGCAAAAGTGGTTTCCTGCACCAACACAAGTGCGAAAAGTGGTTTTTCAACACTAACACAAGTGCGAAAAGTGGTTTTTCAACACTATCACAAGTGCAAAAAGTGTTTTTTCCACACTAATACAAGTGCAAAAGTGGTTTACTGCACCAACACAAGTGCGAAAAGTGGTTTTTCAACACTAACACAAGTGCGAAAAGTGGCTTTTCAACACTAACACAAGTGCGAAAAGTGGTTTTTCCACACTAATACAAGTGCAAAAGTGGTTTCCTGCACCAACTCAAGTGCGAAAGTGGTTTTTCAACACTGACACAAGTGCGAAAAGTGGTTTTTCAACACTAACACAAGTGCGAAAAGTGGTTTTTCAACACTAACACAAGTGCGAAAAGTGGTTTTTCAACACTAACACAAGTGCGAAAAGTGGTTTTTCAACACTAACACAAGTGCGAAAAGTGGTTTTTCCACACTAATACAAGTGCAAAAGTGGTTTCCTGCACCAACACAAGTGCAAAATGTGGTTTTTCAACATTAACACAAGTGCGAAAAGTGGTTTTTCAACACTATCACAAGTGCAAAAAGGGTTTTTTCCACACGAATACAAGTGCAAAAGTGGTTTCCTGCACCAACACAAGTGCGAAAAGTGGTTTTTCAACACTAACACAAGTGCGAAAAGTGGTTTTTCAACACTAACACAAGTGCGAAAAGTGGTTTTTCAACACTAACACAAGTGCGAAAAGTATTTTTTCCACACTAATACAAGTGCAAAAGTGGTTTCCTGCACCAACACAAGTGCGAAAAGTGGTTTTTCAACACTAACACAAGTGCGAAAAGTGTTTTTTCCACACTAATACAAGTGCAAAAGTGGTTTCCTGCACCAACACAAGTGCGAAAAGTGGTTTTTCAACACTAACACAAGTGCGAAAAGTGGTTTTTCAACACTATCACAAGTGCAAAAAGTGTTTTTTCCACACTAATACAAGTGCAAAAGTGGTTTACTGCACCAACACAAGTGCGATAAGTGGTTTTTCAACACTAACACAAGTGCGAAAAGTGGCTTTTCAACACTAACACAAGTGCGAAAAGTGGTTTTTCCACACTATACAAGTGCAAAAGTGGTTTCCTGCACCAACACAAGTGCGAAAGTGGTTTTTCAACACTGACACAAGTGCGAAAAGTGGTTTTTCAACACTAACACAAGTGCGAAAAGTGTTTTTTCCACACTAATACAAGTGCAAAAGTGGTTTCCTGCACCAACACAAGTGCGAAAAGTGGTTTTTCATCACTAACACAAGTGCGAAAAGTGGTTTTTCAACACTAACACAAGTGCGAAAAGTGGTTTTTCAACACTAACACAAGTGCGAAAAGTGGTTTTTCAACACTAACACAAGTGCGAAAAGTGGTTTTTCCACACTAATACAAGTGCAAAAGTGGTTTCCTGCACCAACACAAGTGCAAAAAGTGGTTTTTCAACATTAACACAAGTGCGAAAAGTGGTTTTTCAACACTATCACAAGTGCAAAAAGGGTTTTTTCCACACGAATACAAGTGCAAAAGTGGTTTCCTGCACCAACACAAGTGCGAAAAGTGGTTTTTCAACACTAACACAAGTGCGAAAAGTGGTTTTTCAACACTAACACAAGTGCGAAAAGTATTTTTTCCACACTAATACAAGTGCAAAAGTGGTTTCCTGCACCAACACAAGTGCGAAAAGTGGTTTTTCAACACTAACACAAGTGCGAAAAGTGGTTTTTCAACACTAACACAAGTGCGAAAAGTGGTTTTTCAACACTAACACAAGTGCGAAAAGAGGTTTTTCCACACTAATACAAGTGCAAAAGTGGTTTCCTGCACCAACAGAAGTGCGAAAAGTGGTTTTTCAACACTAACACAAGTGCGAAAAGAGGTTTTTCCACACTAATACAAGTGCAAAAGTGGTTTCCTGCACCAACAGAAGTGCGAAAAGTGGTTTTTCAACACTAACACAAGTGCGAAAAGAGGTTTTTCCACACTAATACAAGTGCAAAAGTGGTTTCCTGCACCAACAGAAGTGCGAAAAGTGGTTTTTCAGCACTATCACAGGTGCAAAAAGTGTTTTTTCCACACTAATACAAGTGCAAAAGTGGTTTCCTGCACCAAGACAAGTGCGAAAAGTGGTTTTTCAACACTATCACAAGTGCGAAAAGTGGTTTTTCAACACTAACGCAAGTGCAAAAAGTGGTTTTCCACACTAATACAAGTGCAAAAGTGGTTTCCTGCACCAACACAAGTGCGAAAAGTGGTTTTTCAACACTAACACAAGTGCAAATAGTGGTTTTTCAACACTAACACAAGTGCGAAAAGTCGTTTTTCAACACTAACACAAGTGCGAAAAGTGGTTTTTCCACACTAATACAAGTGCAAAAGTGGTTTCCTGCACCAACACAAGTGCGAAAAGTGGTTTTTCAACACTAACACAAGTGCGAAAAGTGGTTTTTCAACACTAACACAAGTGCGAAAAGTGGTTTTTCCACACTAATACAAGTGCAAAAGTGGTTTCCTGCACCAACACAAGTGTGAAAAGTGGTTTTTCCACACAAATACAAGTCCAAAAGTGGTTTCCTGCACCAACACAAGTGCGAAAAGTGGTTTTTCAACACTAACACAAGTGCGAAAAGTGGTTTTTCAACACTAACACAAGTGCGAAAAGTGTTTTTTCCACACTAATACAAGTGCAAAAGTGGTTTCCTTCACCAACACAAGTGCGAAAAGTGGTTTTTCAACACTAACACAAGTGCGAAAAGTGGTTTTTCAACACTAACACAAGTGCGAAAAGTGGTTTTTTAACACTAACACAAGTGCGAAAAGACGTTTTTCCACACTAATACAAGTGCAAAAGTGGTTTCCTGCACCAACACAAGTGCAAAAAGTGGTTTTTCAACACTAACGCAAGTGCGAAAAGTGGTTTTTCAACACTATCACAAGTGCAAAAAGTGTTTTTTCCACACTAATACAAGTGCAAAAGTGGTTTCCTGCACCAACACGTGCGAAAAGTGGTTTTTCAACACTAACACAAGTGCGAAAAGTGGTTTTTCAACACTATCACAAGTGCAAAAAGTGTTTTTTCCACAGTAATACAAGTGCAAAAGTGGTTTCCAGCACCAACACAAGTGCGAAAAGTGGTTTTTCAACACTAACACAAGTGCGAAAAGTGGTTTTTCAACACTAATACAAGTGCGAAAAGTGGTTTTTCCACACTAATACAAGTGCAAAAGTGGTTTCCTGCACCAACACAAGTGCGAAAAGTGGTTTTTCAACACTAACACAAGTGCGAAAAGTGTTTTTTCCACACTAATACAAGTGCAAAAGTGGTTTCCTGCACCAACACAGGTGCGAAAAGTGGTTTTTCAACACTAACACAAGTGAGAAAAGTGGTTTTTTCCACACTAATACAAGTGCAAAAGTGGTTTCCTGCACCAACACAAGTGCGAAAAGTGGTTTTTCAACACTATCACAAGTGCAAAAAGTGTTTTTTCCACACTAATCCAAGTGCAAAAGTGGTTTCCTGCACCAACACAAGTGCAAAAAGTGGTTTTTCAACAATAACACAAGTGCGAAAAGTGGTTTTTCAACACTAACACAAGCGCGAAAAGTGGTTTTTCAACACTAACACAAGTGCGAAAAGTGGTTTTTCAACACTAACACAAGTGCGAAAAGTGGTTTTCCACACTAATACAAGTGCAAAAGTGGTTTCCTGCACCAACACAAGTGCGAAAAGTGGTTTTTCAACACTAACACAAGTGCGAAAAGTGTTTTTTCCACACTAATGCAAGTGCAAAAGTGGTTTCCTGCACCAACACAAGTGCGAAAAGTGGTTGTTCAACACTAACACGAGTGCGAAAAGTGGTTCTGCAACACAAGCTCAAGTGCAGAAAGTGGTTTTAAACACCAGCACAAGTGCGGAAAATGGTTTTGCAACACTAACACAAGTGCAAAAAGTGGTCTTGCAACACCAACACAAGTGAGACAAATGGTTTTGCAACACTAACACAAGTACAAAAAGTGGTTTTCAATGCCAGCACAAGTGACAAAAGTGGTTCTGCAACACAAGCTCGAGCCTGGAAAGTGGTTTTCAATGCCAGCACAAGTGCGAAAAGTGGTTTTGCAACAGCAACACAAGTGCGAAAAGTGGTTTTCAATGCCAGCACAAGTGCGGAAAGTAGTTCTGCAACACTAGCTCAAGTGTGGAAAGTGGTTTTAAACACCAGCACAAGTGCGATAACAGGTTTTGCAACACTAACCCAATTGCGATTTGTGGTTTTCAACACTGGCGCAAGTGCAAAAGTGGTATTGCAACACTAACACAATTGTGAAAAGTGGTTTTGCAACACTAAGACAAATGCGAATTATGGTTTTCAACATTAGCGCAAGTGTGAAAAGTGGATTTGCAACACTAACACAAGTGCGATTGCTCGTTTTGCAACACTAACACAAGTCCGGTAAGTTGTTTTGAATGCCAGTACGAGTGCGGAAAGTGCTTTTTGCAACAACAACACATGTGCGAAAGTGGTTGTGCAACACTAACACAAGTGCAAAAAGTGGTTTTCAATGCCAGCACAAGTGACAAAAGTGGTTCTGCAACACAAGCTCTAGTCTGGAAAGTGGTTTTCAATGCCAGCACAAGTGCGAAAAGTGGTTTTGCAACAGCAATACAAGTGAGACAAATGGTTTTGCAACACTAACACAAGTGCAAAAAGTGGTTTTCAACACGAGCAGATGTGCAAAACGTGGTTTTCAACGCCAGCACAAGTGCAGAAAGTGGTTTTGCAATACTAGCACATGTGTGAAAAGTGGTTTTCAATGCCAGCACAAGTGTGGAAAGTGGTTTTGCAACACTAACACAAGTGCAAAAAGTGGTTTTCAATGCCAGCACAAGTGCGGAAAATGGTTTTGCAACACTAACACAAGTGCAAAAAGTGGTTTTCAATGCCAGCACAAGTGAGAAAAGTGGTTTTGCAACACTAACACAAGTGCAAAAAGTGGTTTTCAATGCCAGCACAAGTGCAGAAAATGGTTTTGCAACACTAACACAAGTGCAAAAAGTGGTTTTGCAACACCAACACAAGTGAGACAAATGGTTTTGCAACACTAACACAAGGGCAGAAAGTGGTTTTCAACACTAGCAGATGTGCAAAAGGTGGTTTTCAATGCCAGCACAAGTGACAAAAGTGGTTCTGCAACACAAGTTCTAGTCTGGAAAGTGGTTTTCAATGCCAGCACACGTGCGAAAAGTGGTTTTGCAACAGCAACACAAGTGCGGAAAGTGGTTTTCAATGCCAGCACAAGTGCGGAAAATAGTTCTGCAACACTAGCTCAAGTGTGGAAAGTGGTTTTGAACACCAGCACAATTGCGGAAAATGGTTTTGCAACACTAACACAAGTGCAAAAAGTGGTTTTCAACACCAGAACAAGTGTGGAAAGTGGTTTTGCAACACTAACACAAGTGCAAAGAGTGGTTTTCAATGCCAGCACAAGTGAGAAAAGTGGTTCTGCAACACAAGCTCTAGTCTGGAAAGTGGTTTTCAATGCCAGCACAAGTGCGAAAAGTGGTTTTGCAACAGCAACACAAGTGAGACGAATGGTTTTGCAACACTAACACAAGTGTAAAAAGTGGTTTTCAACGCCAGCACAAGTGCAGAAAGTGGTTTTGCAATACTAGCACATGTGTGAAAAGTGGTTTTGCAACACTAACACAAGTGCGAAAAGTGGTTTTGCAACACTAACACAAGTGCGCAAAGTCGTTTTGCAACACGTGTCGTTGGAGGTACCGGTACAAGTGCGAACGTGGTTTTTTAACACCAACACAAGTGCGAAAAGAGGTTTTTCCACACAAATATAAGTGCAAACGTGGTTTCCTGCACCAACACAAGTGCGAAAAGTGGTTTTTCAACACTAACGCAAGTGCGAAAAGTGGTTTTTCAACACTATCACAGGTGCAAAAAGTGTTTTTTCCACACTAATACAAGTGCAAAAGTGGTTTCCTGCAACAACACGTGCGAAAAGTGGTTTTTCAACACTAACACAAGTGCGAAAAGTGGTTTTTCAACACTATCACAAGTGCAAAAAGTGTTTTTTCCACATTAATACAAGTGCAAAAGTGGTTTCCTGCACCAACACAAGTGCGAAAAGTGGTTTTTCAACACTAATACAAGTGCAAAAGTGGTTTCCTGCACCAACACAAGTGTGAAAAGTGGTTTTTCAACACTAACACAAGTGCGAAAAGTGGTTTTTCAACACTATCACAATTGCAAAAAGTGTTTTTTTTCCACACTAATACAAGTGCAAAAGTGGTTTCCTGCACCAACACAAGTGCAAAAAGTGGTTTTTCAACACTAACACAAGTGCGAAAAGTGGTTTTTCCACACTAATACAATTGCAAAAGTGGTTTCCTGCACCAACACAAGTGCGAAAAGTGGTTTTTCAACACTAACACAAGTGCGAAAAGTGGTTTTTCCACACTAATACAAGTGCAAAAGTGGTTTCCTGCACCAACACAAGTGCGAAAATTGGTTTTTCAACACTAACACAAGTGCGAAAAGTGGTTTTTCCACACTAATACAAGTGCAAAAGTGGTTTCCTGCACCAACACAAGTGCGAAAAGTGGTTTTTCCACACAAATACAAGTGCAAAAGTGGTTTCCTGCACCAACACAAGTGCGAAAAGTGGTTTTTCAACACTAACACAAGTGCGAAAAGTGGTTTTTCAACACTAACACAAGTGCGAAAAGTGTTTTTTCCACACTAATACAAGTGCAAAAGTGGTTTCCTGCACCAACACAAGTGCGAAAAGTGGTTTTTCAACACTAACACAAGTGCGAAAAGTGGTTTTTCAACACTAACACAAGTGCGAAAAGTGGTTTTTTAACACTAACACAAGTGCGAAAAGAGGTTTTTCCACACTAATACAAGTGCAAAAGTGGTTTCCTGCACCAACACAAGTGCGAAAAGTGGTTTTTCAACACTAACGCAAGTGCGAAAAGTGGTTTTTCAACACTATCACAAGTGCAAAAAGTGTTTTTTCCACACTAATACAAGTGCAAAAGTGGTTTCCTGCACCAACACGTGCGAAAAGTGGTTTTTCAACACTAACACAAGTGCGAAAAGTGGTTTTTCAACACTATCACAAGTGCAAAAAGTGTTTTTTCCACAGTAATACAAGTGCAAAAGTGGTTTCCAGCACCAACACAAGTGCAAAAAGTGGTTTTTCAACACTAACACAAGTGCGAAAAGTGGTTTTTCAACACTAACACAAGTGCGAAAAGTGGTTTTTCCACACTAATACAATTGCAAAAGTGGTTTCCTGCACCAACACAAGTGCGAAAAGTGGTTTTTCAACACTAACACAAGTGCGAAAAGTGTTTTTTCCACACTAATACAAGTGCAAAAGTGGTTTCCTGCACCAACACAGGTGCGAAAAGTGGTTTTTCAACACTAACACAAGTGCGAAAAGTGGTTTTTCAACACTAACACAAGTGAGAAAAGTGGTTTTTTCCACACTAATACAAGTGCAAAGGTGGTTTCCTGCACCAACACAAGTGCGAAAAGTGGTTTTTCAACACTATCACAAGTGCAAAAAGTGTTTTTCCACACTAATCCAAGTGCAAAAGTGGTTTCCTGCACCAACACGCGCGAAAAGTGGTTTTTCAACACTAACACAAGTGCGAAAAGTGATTTTTCAACACTATCACAAGTGCAAAAAGTGTTTTCTCCACAGTAATACAAGTGCAAAAGTGGTTTCCAGCACCAACACAAGTGCGAAAAGTGGTTTTTCAACACTAACACAAGTGCGAAAAGTGGTTTTTCAACACTAATACAAGTGCAAAAGTGGTTTCCTGCACCAACACAGGTGCGAAAAGTGGTTTTTCAACACTAACACAAGTGCGAAAAGTGGTTTTTCAACACTAACACAAGTGAGAAAAGTGGTTTTTTCCACACTAATACAAGTGCAAAAGTGGTTTCCTGCACCAACACAAGGGCGAAAAGTGGTTTTTCAACACTATCACAAGTGCAAAAAGTGTTTTTTCCACACTAATCCAAGTGCAAAAGTGGTTTCCTGCACCAACACAAGTGCAAAAAGTGGTTTTTCAACAATAACACAAGTGCGAAAAGTGGTTTTTCAACACTAACACAAGTGCGAAAAGTATTTTTTCCACACTAATACAAGTGCAAAAGTGGTTTCCTGAACCAACACAAGTGCGAAAAGTGGTTTTTCAACACTAACACAAGTGCGAAAAGTGGTTTTTCAACACTAACACAAGCGCAAAAAGTGGTTTTTCAACACTAACACAAGTGCGAAAAGTGGTTTTTCAACACTAACACAAGTGCGAAAAGTGGTTTTCCACACTAATACAAGTGCAAAAGTGGTTTCCTGCACCAACACAAGTGCGAAAAGTGGTTTTTCAACACTAACACAAGTGCGAAAAGTGTTTTTTCCACACTAATGCAAGTGCAAAAGTGGTTTCCTGCACCAACACAAGTGCGAAAAGTGGTTGTTCAACACTAACACAAGTGCGAAAAGTGGTTTTTCAACACTAACACAAGTGCGAAAAGTGGTTTTCCACACTAATACAAGTGCAAAAGTGGTTTCCTGCACCAACACAAGTGCGAAAAGTGGTTTTGCAACACTAACACAAGTGCAAAAAGTGGTCTTGCAACACCAACACAAGTGAGACAAATGGTTTTGCAACACTAACACAAGTGCAAAAAGTGGTTATCAATGCCAGCACAAGTGACAAAAGTGGTTCTGCAACACAAGCTCGAGCCTGGAAAGTGGTTTTCAATGCCAGCACAAGTGCGAAAAGTGGTTTTGCAACAGCAACACAAGTGCGAAAAGTGGTTTTCAATGCCAGCACAAGTGCGGAAAGTAGTTCTGCAACACTAGCTCAAGTGTGGAAAGTGGTTTTAAACACCAGCACAAGTGCGATAAGAGGTTTTGCAACACTAACCCAATTGCGATTTGTGGTTTTCAACACTGGCGCAAGTGCAAAAGTGGTATTGCAACACTAACACAATTGTGAAAAGTTATTTTGCAACACTAAGACAAATGCGAATTATGGTTTTCAACATTAGCGCAAGTGTGAAAAGTGGATTTGCAACACTAACACAAGTGTGATTGCTCGTTTTGCAACACTAACACAAGTCCGGTAAGTTGTTTTGAATGCCAGTACGAGTGCGGAAAGTGCTTTTTGCAACAACAACACATGTGCGAAAGTGGTTGTGCAACACTAACACAAGTGCAAAAAGTGGTTTTCAATGCCAGCACAAGTGACAAAAGTGGTTCTGCAACACAAGCTCTAGTCTGGAAAGTGGTTTTCAATGCCAGCACAAGTGCGAAAAGTGGTTTTGCAACAGCAATACAAGTGAGACAAATGGTTTTGCAACACTAACACAAGTGCAAAAAGTGGTTTTCAACACGAGCAGATGTGCAAAACGTGGTTTTCAACGCCAGCACAAGTGCAGAAAGTGGTTTTGCAATACTAGCACATGTGTGAAAAGTGGTTTTCAATGCCAGCACAAGTGTGGAAAGTAGTTTTGCAACACTAACACAAGTGCAAAAAGTGGTTTTCAATGCCAGCACAAGTGAGAAAAGTGGTTTTGCAACACTAACACAAGTGCAAAAAGTGGTTTTCAATGCCAGCACAAGTGCAGAAAATGGTTATGCAACACTAACACAAGTGCAAAAAGTGGTTTTGCAACAACAACACAAGTGAGACAAATGGTTTTGCAACACTAACACAAGGGCAGAAAGTGGTTTTCAACACTAGCAGATGTGCAAAAGGTGGTTTTCAATGCCAGCACAAGTGACAAAAGTGGTTCTGCAACACAAGTTCTAGTCTGGAAAGTGGTTTTCAATGCCAGCACACGTGCGAAAAGTGGTTTTGCAACAGCAACACAAGTGCGGAAAGTGGTTTTCAATGCCAGCACAAGTGCGGAAAGTAGTTCTGCAACACTAGCTCAAGTGTGGAAAGTGGTTTTAAACACCAGCACAATTGCGGAAAATGGTTTTGCAACACTAACACAAGTGCGAAAAGTGTTTTTTCCACACTAATACAAGTGCAAAAGTGGTTTCCTGCACCAACACAAGTGCGAAAAGTGGTTTTTCAACACTAACACAAGTGCGAAAAGTGGTTTTTCAACACTAACACAAGTGCGAAAAGTGGTTTTTCCACACTAATACAAGTGCAAAAGTGGTTTCCTGCACCAACACAAGTGCGAAAAGTGGTTTTTCCACACAAATACAAGTGCAAAAGTGGTTTCCTGCACCAACACAAGTGCGAAAAGTGGTTTTTCAACACTAACACAAGTGCGAAAAGTGGTTTTTCAACACTAACACAAGTGCGAAAATTGTTTTTTCCACACTAATGCAAGTGCAAAAGTGGTTTCCTGCACCAACACAAGTGCGAAAAGTGGTTTTTCAACACTAACACAAGTGCGAAAAGTGGTTTTTCAACACTAACACAAGTGCGAAAAGTGGTTTTTTAACACTAACACAAGTGCGAAAAGAGGTTTTTCCACACTAATACAAGTGCAAAAGTGGTTTCCTGCACCAACACAAGTGCGAAAAGTGGTTTTTCAACACTAACGCAAGTGCGAAAAGTGGTTTTTCAACACTATCACAAGTTCAAAAAGTGTTTTTTCCACACTAATACAAGTGCAAAAGTGGTTTCCTGCACCAACACGTGCGAAAAGTGGTTTTTCAACACTAACACAAGTGCGAAAAGTGGTTTTTCAACACTATCACAAGTGCAAAAAGTGTTTTTTCCACAGTAATACAAGTGCAAAAGTGGTTTCCAGCACCAACACAAGTGCGAAAAGTGGTTTTTCAACACTAACACAAGTGCGAAAAGTGGTTTTTCAACACTAACACAAGTGCGAAAAGTGGTTTTTCCACACTAATACAATTGCAAAAGTGGTTTCCTGCACCAACACAAGTGCGAAAAGTGGTTTTTCAACACTAACACAAGTGCGAAAAGTGTTTTTTCCACACTAATACAAGTGCAAAAGTGGTTTCCTGCACCAACACAGGTGCGAAAAGTGGTTTTTCAACACTAACACAAGTGCGAAAAGTGGTTTTTCAACACTAACACAA